>NC_077233.1:52058889-52121389 GCF_027887165.1 Monodelphis domestica | reverse complement strand
TCTGTAGCTTCTTCAGAGTTGAGAATAGTAGTGGAGTTGTCCCTGCCTATTGTCAGGAGAGAGAGATATTGACTGTAGGCAATGTCCAGGGCTTCAGGCTGGGATGGTTGCTGAGGTTACAGTGGCATCTGGGTGACTCCCATGAGTGCTTTTACCCTGGAAGCAACTAGAGAAGTGACAAGGTTACAAATGCAAGGTCCACATATCCCACAGGGGAGTAGCCAAAATATGAGTGGATGAGAATTTCCTTGAAGCCTTAGGTTTTGGGTAAGCCTCCAAGGCACTGAGACCAGAGGCTAGAGGCCTCATGTTCTCTCTGATTTGGGGGAGCTTCATATACACCCAACAGTCAGAGGGACCTGCTTTGGCTACTGATTCCCCAAGCTGAATCAGAGAATTATCTGTCCATCTGGCTGGGCATGCATGATCTGAAACATAGAAAACCCAAAATGTAAGGAAAGAAATAGTTATGGTCAGGTAGTTAAAAGCTAAAGTAAAAGGGGTTAAGATAACAGGGAAGGAGAGGCTTTGGACACAGGGTTTTTAGGGGCATGTCCTTAGTGAATACCTGGGTTCTAGGTAGGTGGGGACCTGCTTGTAGAGCTGAAGGATGTGTCCAGTGACTGCTTCCCCTAATTGGTATACAGGTCACAAGGGGAGGAGCCAGCCCCTAAGATAGAAGTGTAGAAACCAGAACTTGGGCAAAAACCAGAGCAACAGATATAAACAGAGAAAATTAGTACAATAAAAATTGATATTAAACATTTGCATTTGGGTATCTTAGCCAACAGACTCCATTTTCAAAAATCATCTTTGGACAGGAATAGATCCCTTTAGGATATTGGATTCCTGAGTTGTCTGCAAAGTTGGTATATGATGTTTCTGTTAAAGAATATCCTTTTGTAAAGTATACATTAATATGGCATCTATAAACACTTGAATAACAATAGTTTACAGATGAATTTCTTTACCCCAGATTCTGGGGGAAATTCAGGAAAGCTTTGAGCTATATTTCCAAGCTCAAGATCCAAACTTCAACTGTGGTAAATTAAGTCTACAAATACAAGCCATCTATTAATAAACTTCACCTACTTCTTAAAGTATGTTCCCCAACAATTTAAGAATTTTCAATTATTGGGTGGAGTCAAGATGCTGGCCTAGAAGGAGCAGAAGTTCAGACCTCTGAATACCCTTTCTAACCGATCATAAACTGCATGCTCCCAGAGGACTGAAAAACAAACTTAACAACAGGACAGAACCAAGGAACCCTCCTACTGAACTTAATTCAAAAGGTATGCCCCCCCAAAAGCTAGAATCCAAGAACACTCGGGTTTAAGGGGAAGACAGAAGGAAGGTCCCAGGACCCATCTCCCATCCCACCCAGAGTGCTGAGACTCCCAGACCCCAGCGGCAGCAGGAATTTCTGGGCGGGCAAAGGTGCTGGTCTGGAGGGTGTACATTGCAACCAGGGCTGTGATAAGTTCAGAGTCTCCAACACAGATGGTGGAGAAGGAGATAGAGAGGGAGCAGAGACCTGGCAGCCTGGCCAGAGCTGTGGAGATCCTCCATATTTGCTCCAGCCTTCCAGGAAGTTTTGGACTCAGAGCACACCCAGCCAAACTAAGCTGAACTTAATCCCATCAAAAGTCTCCAGAACTCAGTGAAGCCCAGGCTCCCCACCCATCCTCATTAACTGTTGGACTTTAATCCAATCAAAAGCCTCCAGAGGACAGGGAAGCTCAAACCCCAACAAACCTCCCCCAGAGACTACACCAAGAGATCTCCTGTTAAAGCTCCAAGAGGGGAGTCTGACAGAAGCCCCCAAACCAAAAAAAAATGAGAGGAGCAAGAGCACAGACAAATATGGGGAGTAAAGAGGGGGTGAATTTGAGCAAACAACAGAAAAAGAAGAAAGAAACTACAATAGACAGCTTCTACTCAGCAAACGGAACAGAGGGGGAGAGATCAGCAAACAATAAATCAGAAATCCCAGCGAATTGGATACAGGCTGTGGAAGAACTCAAAACACAATTAGGAGAGGCTGAAGACAATTGGGAAAAGAACTTAAAAATTAAGATAAGTCATCTGGAAACAGAGGCACTTGAACTAAAACGAGAAAATAGTGTCTTGAAAGCCAAAATCAACCAGCTGGAAAATGAGGCAAAGGAGATGAAAGATGAGGTGAAGAAGATGAAAGATGAGAAAAAGGAGAGGAAAGACGAGGTAAAAAAAATGACCTCCAAAGAAAATCAGACCAGAAGGAGAGGGATGACCAAAAAGCCAGGGATGAAATCCAGTCTTTAAGAACCAGAATACAACAACTGGAATTAAGTGACCTCAGAAGGCAGCAGGACACTATAAAACAAAATGAAAAGAATGAAAAAATTGAGGAAAATATGAAGCATCTCATTCACAAAACAGATGATTTAGAAAATCGTTCAAGAAGAGACAATTTAAGAATCATACTAGAAGACTATGACAAAAGAAAAAGCCTGGACATAATACTACAGGAAATTATTCGGGAAAACTGTCCCAATATCCTAGAACAAGAGGGGAAAGTGGAGATTGAAAGAATCCACAGATCACTTCCTGCATTTAATCCCCAACTGACAATACCCAGGAATGTTAGAGCCAAACTCAAAAACTATCAGACCAAAGAAAAGATATTACAAGCTGCCAAGAAGAAGCCATTCAGATACCACAGAAACACAGTAAGGATAACTCAGGATCTGGCTGCCTCCACACTGAAGGACCGAAAGGCATGGAATATGATATTCCGGAAAGCAAGGGAACTAGGTCTACAACCAAGAATAAAATCTCCATTGAAACTGACTATATTCTTACAGGGGAAAGTATGGTCATTCAACACAATAGAAGAATTCCAAGCATTCGTAAAGGAAAGACCAGACCTGAACAGAAAATTTGATGTCCAAGCACAGAACTCAAGAGAATCATCAAAAGGTAATTAAAAAAGAGGGGAAAAAGAAAAACAAAACAAAACAACAAAAACATTTTTAAGAGACTCAATAAGTTAAAATATGCATCCCTATAAGAAAATAAGTTATTGGTAATGCTTAAAAACTGTTGCTATCACCTGGGCAGCTAGAATAATTACAATTAGAGGGAACAGTGACAAACTGTATAGGATGCAAAGACAACACATAAATAGGTATATAGATATATGCATGCATAAATACATATACATGTGTGCGTGTATATATATATATATATATACACACACACACACACACAACCAGAACTAAAAAAAAAAGAGGCTAATACTAAAAGAAATGGGAAAAGAAACAAATGGGGGTAAATTGATATGTCACAAAGTAGCTCATGATGGGAGGGGGGAGAACATCAATACACTGGAAGGGTAAAGAGGTTGGAGATAGGAAATACTCAACTCTTACGTGCTTTGAAACTGACCCAAAGAGGGAAGAACAATCCAATCCATTGGGGCAGAGAATAGATTTGCGCCCTATAGGGGAGTAGAAGGGTAAAAAATGGACTTGTGGGAAGGGAAGCAGTACAAGGGAGGGAGAGGGTGGGGGGGAATTTTAAAAAGACTACAGAGGAAAATAATGGGGGGAGTAAGAAGGGGGGGGTAGAAAGGGAAGTAAAATAAGGGTGGGAACAAGGGGGACTGATTATAAACAAACACTGGTGTAGAAGGAAATAGTGAAAGAAGAGAAGACAGGACCAGGTGTAGAAATCAAAATGCTGGGAAATATACAGCTAGTAATCATAACTCTGAATGTGAATGGAATGAACTCACCCATAAAACGCAAGCAAATAGCATAGTGGATTAGAATCCAAAACCCTACCATATGCTGTCTGAAGGAAACACACATGAGGAAGGTAGATACACATAGGGTGAAAGTAAGAGGATGGAGCCAAATCTATTGAGCATCAATTGATAAAAAAGAAGTCAGGAGTCACAATCATGATATCTGACAAAGCCAAAGTAAAAATAAATCTAGTTAAAAGAGATAGGGAAGGTAACTACATCCTGATAAAAGGCAGTATAGACAATGAGGAAATGTCTGTACTCAATATGTATGCACCAAATGGCAGAGCATCCAAATTTCTGAAGGAGAAACTAGAAGAGCTCAAGGATGATATAGACAGAAAAACTATACCAGTGGGAGATCTGAACTTTCCTCTATCTGAACTAGATAAATCAAACCAAAAAATAAATAAGAAAGAGGTAAGATAAGTGAATGAAAGCTTAGAAAAATTAGAGTTAGTAGACATGTGGAGAAAAACAAATAGGGACAAAAAGGAATACACCTTCTTTTCAGCAGCACATGGTACATTCACAAAAATTGACCATGTATTAGGGCACAAAAACATTGCAAACAAGTGCAAAAGGGCAGAACTAATAAATGCAACCTTCTCAGACCACAATGCAGTGAAAATAATCATTAGTAAGGGTACATGGAGAGATAAATAAAAAATTAATTGGAAATTAAACAATATGATTCTCCAAAACCAGCTAGTTAAAGAACAAATCATAGAAACAATCAATAACTTCATTGAAGAAAACGACAATGGTGAGACATCCTTTCAAAACCTATGGGATGCAGCCAAAGCAGTACTCAGGGGGAAATTTATATCTTTGAGTTCATACATAAACAAATTAAGAAGGGCAGAGGTCAATGAATTGGGCATGCAAATTAAAAAATTAGAAAGTGAACAAATTAAAAATCCTCAGATAAAGACTAAATTAGAGATCCTAAAACTCAAAGGAGAAATTAATAAAATTGAAAGTCAAAGAACTATTGATTTAATAAATAAGACTAGAAGCTGGTACTTTGAAAAAACAAAATAGACAAAGTACTAGTCAGACTAATTTAAAAAAGGAAAGAAATAAACCAAATTGACAGTATCCAAGATGAAAAAGGAGACCTCACCTCTAATGAAGAGGAAATTAAGGCAATCATTAAAAACTACTATGCCCAATTATATGGCAACAAATATGGCAATCTAGGTGATATGGATGAATACTTACAAAAATATAAATTGCCTAGACTAAAAGAGGAAGAAATAAATTACCTAAACAACCCCATATCAGAAAAAGAAATTGAACAAGCCATCAAAGAACTCCCTAAGAAAAAATCCCCAGGTCCAGATGGATTCACAAATGAATTCTATCAAACATTCAAAGAATAACTAATCCCAATATTATACAAACTATTTGACAGAATAAGCTAAGAAGGGGTTCTACCAAATTCTTTTCACGACACAAACATGGTACTGATCCCAAAGCCAGGCAGATTAAAAACAGAGAAAGAAAACTATAGGCCAATCTCCCTAATGAATATAGACGCAAAAATCTTAAATAGGATACTAGCAAAAAGACTCCAGCAGGTCATCACAAGGGTTATCCACTATGATCAGGTAGGGTTCATACCAGGAATGGAAGGATGGTTCAATATTAGGAAAACCATCCACATAATTGACCATATTAACAAGCAAACCGACAAAAATCACATGATTATCTCAATAGATGCAGAAAAAGCCTTTGATAAAATACAACACCCATTCCTATTGAAAACACTAGAAAGTATAAGAATAGAAGGGCCTTTCCTAAAAATAATAAACAGTATATATCTAAAACCATCAGCAAACATCATCTGCAATGGGGATAAACTCAAAGCCTTCCTAATAAGATCAGGAGTAAAACAAGGATGCCCATTATCACCTTTACTATTTAATATTGTACTAGAAACACTAGCAGTGGCAATTAGAGAAGACAGAGAAATTGAAGGTATTAAAATTGGCAATGAGGAGACCAAGCTGTCACTCTTTGTGGATGATATGATGATTTACTTAAAGAATCCTAGAGAATCAACCAAAAAATTAATCGAAATAATCAACAACTTTAGCAAAGTTGCAGAATACAAAATAAACCCACATAAGTCATCAGCATTTTTATATATCTCCAACCCAGTTCAGCAGCAAGAATTAGAAAGAGAAATTCCATTTAAAGTCACCCGAGACAATATAAAATACTTAGGAATCTATCTTCCAAGACAAACACAGGAACTATATGAACACAACTACAAAACACTCTCCACACAATTAAAACTAGACCTAAACAATTGGAAAAACATTGATTGCTCATGGGTGGGATGAGCTAACATAATAAAAATGACCATCCTCCCCAAACTTATCTATCTATTTAGTGCCATACCCATTGAACTTCCAAAAAACTTTTATACTGAATTAGAGAAAACCATAGCAAAGTTTATTTGGAAGAAGAAAGGATCAAGGATGTCCAGGGAAATAATGAAAAATAATATAAAGAAGGTGGCCTTGCAGTCCCAGATCTCAAACTATATTACAAAGCAGTGCTCATCAAAACAATTTGGTACTGGCTAAGAGACAGAAAGTAGGATCAGTGGAATAGACTTGGCATAAATGACCTCATCAAGACAGTCTATGACAAACCCAAAGGCCCCAGCTTTTGGGACAAAAATCCACTATTTGATAAAAACTTCTGGGAAAATTAGAAGACAGTGTGGGAGAGATTAGGTTTAGATCAACACCTCACACCCTACACCAAGATAAACTCATAATGGGTGAATGACCTGAACATAAAGAAGGAAACTATAAGTAAATTAGGTGAACACAGAATAGTATACATATCAGACCTTTGGGAAGGGAAAGATTTTAAAACCAAGCAAGACCTTAAAAGAGTCACAAAATGTAAAATAAATGATTTTGACTACATCAAATTAAAAAGTTTCTGTACAAACCAAACCAATGTAACTAAAATTAGAAGGGAGGCAACAAATTAGGAAACAATCTTCATAACAAAAACCTCTGACCAAGGTCTAATTACTTAAATTTATAAAGAGTTAAAACAATCAAGCCATTCTCCAATTGAAAAATGGGCAAGGGACATGAATAGGCAGTTTTCAGTTAAAGAAATTAAAACTATTAATAAGCACATGAAAAAGTGTTCTAAATCTCTTATAATCAGAGAGATGCAAATCAAAACAACTCTGAGGTATCAACTCACACCTAGCAGATTGGCCAACATGACAGCAAAGGAAAGTAATGAATGCTGGAGGGGATGTGGCAAAGTGGGAACACTAATTCATTGCTGGTGGAGTTGTGAACTGATCCAATCATTCTGGAGGGCAATTTGGAACTGTGCCCAAAGGGCACTAAGAGACTGCCTGCCCTTTTATCCAGCCATAGCACTGCTGGGTTTGTCCCCCAAAGAGATAATAAGTAAAAAGACTTGTACAAGAATATTCATAGCAGCGCTCTTTGTGGTGGCAAAAAATTGGAAAATGAGGGGATGCCCTTCAATTGGGGAATGGCTGAACAAACTATGGTATGTGTTGGTGATGGAATACTATTGTGCTAAGGAGGAATTCCATGGAGACTGGAACAACCTCCAGGAATTGATGCAGAGTGAGAGGAGCAGAACCAGGAAAACATTATACACAGAAACTGATATGCTCTGGTACAATTAAATGTAATGGACTTCTCCATTAATGGCTTTACAATGTCCCTGAACAATCTGCAGGGATCTATGAGGAAAAATAAACTATCCTCAAGCTGAGGACAAACTGTGGGAGTAAAAACACCGAGGAAAAGCAACTGCATGACTACAGGGGTGGAGGGGATATGATTGAGGAGAGATGCTAAATGAGCACCATAATGCAAATACCAACAACAAGGAAATGAGTTGAGAGCAAGGACACATGTGATACCCAGTGGAATCACGTGTTGGCTAGGGGAGGGGCAGTGGGGAAGGTGGGGGAGGAAAAGAAAATGATCTTTGTTTCCAATGAATAATGTATGAAAATGACCAAATAAAATAATGTTTAAAAAAAAAGAATTTTCAATTATTAGGCCAATAGCTTGTTTGGGGAAATTGAAACTTTAATTTTACAATTTGCATTATGTGCTGATTATGGGAATTTGTCACAAAGGAAAAGGCAGACAGGGAAAATATTTCCTAATGTCCCATAGGACACAGTGAATGGCCTCATGTACAAGCCAAGGCTGTTACTGGATCATGCCATTATTGTATCATTTAAGGATTAGCAGCCTAGATCTAGGTCAGGAAAGTCCATTCCAAGTTGAGCCTTGGGTTGCCTTCTCCAACCATCCTAGGACTTTCTCCTTAGAGTACTTTGTCGCCATTGGATCCCAGAAGCCTTTTTGCCTTCAAAGACAAGTCTTACCCATTTCAGCTGAAAGAAGTTCTGCTTATCAGCAAATAAGAATTTCCACATACCTCAAACAAGCTTTTCTGATCATTTACCCTCTCTAAGGATTCCTTAAAGTCTATGAGTCTAAATTATAGCAGTTATTCTTACATATTTTGGCAATAATTAATTTATTACAATTTAGTCACAAAACCTGAAATAAACAACAGGAGTGTTGAATTGATTAGCTCCACAGTAATATAAATCAGGGCTAGATCATATCCTGGCCTTAGCCCATCTAAAGGAACTAAGACAAGATCAGTCAGGAATCTCTTGGGAATTTTCAGAGAAATTCCAGAATTATTTGTGATTTTCCAGATACATCAATTCTAGAAATTATCCCCAAGTTAAAGATCCAATTATGAGAGCAGAACATCTATCTGTTCCATCTTCTCTCTCTCTCATTCTCCCTCCTTCTCTCTCTCACTCTCCCTCCTTCTCTCTGTCTCTCTCTGTCTCTGTATCTCTCTCTGTCTCTCTGTCTCTGTATCTCTCTCTGTCTCTCTGTCTCTGTATCTCTCTCTGTCTCTCTGTCTCTGTATCTCTCTCTGTCTCTCTGTCTCTGTATCTCTCTCTCTCTCTCTCTCTCTCTCTCTCTCTCTCTCTCTCTCTCTCTCTCTCTCTCTCTCTCTCTCCAAAACCCTCTGCTTAACAAGCAGAACACAACTTCCATTCTTCCTTCACAAACCCGCATACTCAAGCTTTATGGACTTTAGAGCAAAGTACCTCTTTCTTCTGAATTCAAACCCAACATAGCTTTTCTACCTTCTCTGTCTTGTTTTTACCATCATAAGTCAAAGAAACATTCCATTGGTATCACTTCAATTGCTAATTGGTAACCCAAAAGAATTCTGATTTAAAGGATTACATCATTGAACCACTGTATCTTTATCATAGTACTCATCAGTTATAAATTTCAATTCATAGTACAAATTAGTAAACTGAGGTAACCACTGGGTATTGAACAAAATCTATGGTACAGTCAGGTTTACAATGAGCTTTTGTTTTCAACCAAACAATACTTAAAACACATGTTTTAGCAGCAATTCACATAACATGTTTCAAAAAATTTCATAAAGTGTTTAGTATGACAGGATCTATTTTTAAATTCAGAGATTTGAAGTCTTTTAAGACCATAAACCTCAAAGCAAGCCTTTTGACAAGCAGGCTGATTATCTATTTTCGAGACCAAGATGTTAAATGTAACAATAAAGGTAGTCCAACTTTAATACACTGAATGAAAACCACTTAGATGAAGACCATTTGATAATTTTAAACAAAAACCCATTTTTCATAAGTTTGAACACTTAAACCCATTTTTTCCTTTTACCTCTTATGATGGAAAGATAGATAAGGATAGAACGCAGTCTTCTTGAGGCTATCCTGCTAAAAAACCTTGTTTTACAAAACTGATCTATGGCTTTTCTATACAGACTGAAATTTTACTGTCCGACAAAATTAAAATTAGGATGTTATTTTCTAAACTGACATATATACATGATCACATTTTTTGAAATAAAATACCAATAAATAAATGTAGTAGAGAGATTTAAGCATTACTTCCTTCTGGCTAGCAGACAGGGAAAGGAGATTTATCAGGACTTCTTATCTATCCCTGTTTACCTCAAAACAGAAGATAATAGGTTGCTCTACAAGTTTAAAAAAAAAACCCTTAGTTTTAAACGTGTAAGACATTTAAAAATCCCAAAACTAGGGGTGTCTCACCAGTTGTCTTTCTGTTCAGAATCAACCCTCTTCCTCCCTGCCACAGAGGAGGACGACAGATCTGATCAATGAACTGACAACTTCCTGGTTTCTTTTCCTTTTTTTTTTTATCTCTGCGTGAATTTAAAGAGTAAAGAGTAGAGTTTGGGGAACTGGGAGCCTAGTGAGGGATTAAAGCTAAAAGGTAAGGAGCTTCTGTCCATATGCCCTCTTCCCTGCAAAATATGTCCAATTGCCACCTGGTGTTAGAATTTAGGGTATCAAAAAGCCAATTTCCTAATTTTTTCCCTTGATGTTGCTCAGCTATGCAACATGAGAGAAAACAAACAAACAAACAAAAACACCCAATTGAATTTTCACTCAGGCTGCTTAGATTTGATCTTTCCCAACAGGAGGGGCCTGTGAGGATGCTTTTCCCTTTGTCTTAATTGGGCTGGCTAGTCCCTATCTGACTTGGACCTCATACTTGGTAGCCACTCCATATCTGAGGCTTCTTAGACTGAAAAGGGTGAAATTCAGCACAACCAGTACCCAAGTAGAGGATGGTCTGGGGTGGACTCTCCCTGTCCTGTAATGTCCTGTAGAATGAAAGGAGTTAGTAGGCTGCACACAAAGGCAGTGAACACAGGACAGACTAGACAACTAAGACAGACACAACAAATATGAACGTTGGATTGGATGTGCTCCTCTACTCACCCCAAGGGTCAAGGGGTGAGTGGTCCCCAAAATGGAGTAGTGTAGTCAGGCTTCCCCCGGGGCAAGCCCAAGGGGACTTTCTTCTTCCAGTGTGTCCACTGGGTTTCCTACTTCTAACTGGGGGGCCTCTAACCACCCCAAATTCCAACCAGGGGGCCTCTACCCACCCCAAACCAGGAACTCCAACCCTGGGCAAGGGCCATTAACCCCTTCAGTGGGGACTCTAACCCCACAAATAAAGTCAACTAAAATCAACTGGCCAGAATACCCTGCTTAAAGGAATCGAGTCTGAAGGATCCTTCCCATGGCTCATCCAAGGGAGAGGGAGTTGGGGATACTTGGGTGAAGATAGCCAAGAGGGGTGTCACAGTCTTCATCCACATGCTTCCCAGGATTTCCGACCTATCCCTTCATGGGAAATAGGAACTATATACTTTCCTGGTGTACACTGAGAAATAGGTGGACAGTTCTCCCAAATGAGTCTGACTTGGAAATAGGCTGTCCCTGTACAACTCCCAGGGCCGGTGACCAATGGTCAGTCACTTAGCCGTATGTCGATGACTCAGGAGACCTGACCCCCTCATTCTCACACAACGTTCTCAGCACATTCATTCAACACCTCCAGAGGCTTCCACTGAGATGTGATGTGTCCCAGACCCCGTCATCTTGAGTTGCCCCGGTAACAGGGGTCCCCTCCCTCTGTTGGTCAGACTCCGCTTCTTTTGTGGGATCCTGGGCGAGCCCCCATATGAAGTGCCCAGTAAATTGATCACAAGGATGAAATGATAACCAATAATGTAAGGCACAGGAGGGAGTTTATTAAACAAACTGAAGCTTGGGCTCGGCACTCTAAAATGGCTAGAGCCCCGATTTTGGGGCTTGACGGTCTTTTATACACTGGAGTGAACAGAAACTTCTGTGGTAGAGGGAGTGCACAGGAATTTCTGGGGCTCAGGTCATTAATAGTTCCTGGCCTATGTCAGGAGGGGGAGTGAACAGGAACTTGACAGGAACTTTCTGGGGTTGGGGTCGTTATCAGCTCCTGGCATATGTCAGGATGTGATGACTTGGCTGCAGGGTTTCTATGGGTAGGGGGGGCAGGGAAGGGAATAGGAGCTGGTTCTTCAAAGCACTCTAGTGAGGATAGGCCATAGGTCTAGGGAGCATCCTGAGAGTACAGACCTACATGGACAAGGACTAGAAATCCAAGGCATTGTGGGACTAGTATTTCTTTGTCTATGGTTTCCCTGCTAGGATCTGTTCTGATTAAGGTTGAGACTTTGAGAGCAAAAGGTTCAAGGAAGGACTGGCCTTGGCAGGAATCAAGGAGTAAAGAGTATACCTCAGAACCCTTTGGAATCTGTGTGTAGCCTTCTATGTGTGTGTGTGTGTGTGTGTGTGTGTGTGTGTGTGTGTGTGTGTGTGTGTGTATATATATATATCTATATATATATCTATATATATACCTATATATATAACAGTAACAGTAGTAGTCTCTCAGTAACTGAGGATGACGATTGTCTTTGTGTGTTTTCATCTATGATAGATGAATGTGCACAAAGACACTTGTGCGTGAAGGAGATTTAAGTGGAAAAGTCGATGCACAGAGACAGTCCCACTCTCTCGGCGTTGGAAGCCTGGGTCCAGTGGCACGAAAAGTTGTTACACCTGGAGACCTCCTCAGCTGCATTGGATGGCCGTGTTGTCTTTTGTGCTCCATCATGCCCTATGCCACCCATACAATACATTCATATAACTGTATGTGATGTATGTGTATAATACCAACCATGCATATAATGCTACCCATAGGTATTTAGAGAAGGTGTGCCAGGTGTTCTCTAGGGGAAGTTGTCACTGTCCCTTCCTTTCAGTGGAGGAGAGTCACTGGTGTGATATGGAAATCACTTTAAAAGACTGATATACATTAATTTAAGGTCGCCAAGGAATTCAGCTATGTAATTCCTAAATGAAAACTCAAGTCAGCTGTCAACCTTTTTTATGGTGTTTTAATTACAAACAGGAGGAAGAAAAGTATTAGAGGAAGAGAGAGAGAGAGAGAGGGAAAAGGGAGAGAAGGCAATAGGGCTTAAATACCCACTCTGCTTAGGCTGAGCCAAAGGCCCAAGGCCCTGGATAGCCGAGGCAAAGAAAAGAGATCAGTCCCTATCACTCACATGACCAAAATGGAGAAAGTCTGTGGGCTCCTCCACTCCAAGCACCAGGCTCCAACCACACCTTCCTCCCTCCACCCAGGAAGTCCCCAGAACTCCTGAGCTGTCCTCTACCTCACTTCCTGTCTCTCACATGTGCCAATGGTGGCTCTAGCTTGACCTAGGACCACCCAGAGGTCTGTCCTTTTTGCACATGTCTGTTGAAGGCCATATTCTCAAATAATTATAACTTGAGTTTTGCTGCAGCCCTTCCTGATCTTGTTACCCTGAGTAGGGTGGAGAATGTAGTTTCCAAGACCTGATTCTGTTATTCCAAGTATCTCTATTGTTATTGATCAGGAAATAGCTAAATCCCATCTTCTAAAGAATGGCCTGAATAGGGTTGAGTAGTTTTGAAATTCACACTGGGAATGCTTCCCCAGGCTATGTTGGCCACTTGAGCCACCTAGTCCAATCTTTGTGTTGTCTATGATATTATCAAGAACAATATTTCCAAATTTTGTTCCATACTCTTATGTTTTGGGGTAAGAATCACATGCAAGATGTGAACTCAGGTCTTTTTGGACTCTAAGTCCAACCTTCTAACCACTGTACCAACTAACTACCATCAAAAAGCCATTTTGAAGGGACAGCTAGGTGGCTCAAAGGCATGTGATCCAGGCTTAGAGAGCCTGGGTTCAATTCTGGCCTCAGAGAATTGTTAGTTGCTTGATCCTAAACAAGTTACTTCATCCATATTACTTAGCTCTTTCACTCTTCTGCCTTGGAACCAAAATATGGTATTGATTCTTAGACAGAAGGTAAAGCTTATTTTTTTTAAACTATTAGAAGTGGGATTGAACTGACATCTTTCAATTAACCGCTGAACGTGATGATTGCCCCACAGAGACATTTTTTTGCTGGAGTTACAAGTTATGTTTTAAAAGATGACAAAGATGTGGAAACTTTCAGCTAGTTTATCTTGCTTGAAAAATCAGTGACTGAAAAGCCCACTTCCATAGACTCAGAGAACAAGCAATGGTATAATTGTTAAAAAAATAAAATTTTATTAATATTGTTTATTTTACATAACCTAATTTCCCAATATATTCCTTGCCCTCCCTTTCCAGTGAGACACCTTTTCTAATAAAGAATTTTTTAAAGAAAAAAATCAACAAAATGAACCAACATATTGACCATGTCTGACATTGTTCCACACCCATAGTCCCCCACCTCTCTAAAAGAAGGGGTGGGGAAGGTACTTTCTTACATTTGTTCTTTGGGCAAAGCTTAGTTATTATAATCTTGCAAGACTTCATTTTCAATTGTTTCATTGTTGTTCTTTCTATTTAAAATTGATGTAGTCATTGTGTATGCTGTTTTCTTGGTTCTGTTTCACTTTGAATCAATTTATTTAAGTCTTTCTATGCTTCTCAGTCTTCATTACACTAATCATTTCTTATATCACAGTGATATTCTATTACATTCATGTACCACAATTTCTTTATCCATTTCACAACTGATGGACATTGCTGAATGGAGCTGGAGTAGATCATGAAATCAAACTGGATTCACTGCAAATTTATGTTACAAAACCTCAACTGGAACCTCACTGAGGCAAGGCAGTTTTTAATTAGCCTTCCTATTCAGTTCACTATCCACTCACCCAAACATCCTCACATCTCCAGAGAGAGTCCCCGACTCTCTCAGCAGAGAGCTTTGCTTCATACTTGACCAAAACAAAACACCCAAATCAAACTAATGCCATTCATGGAGAAATAGCTGTTCTTACCTCCATTAGTACATATCTCTCACTCTCTTCTCCTTCACACATGCCTGACATAAAAAGGATTCTTCCTTTTGACAAGTCAAACTCTTCTATCTCAACTTTGATCCTCTTTCATTTCTCTAACAAATCATCTACTCTCTATAATTTTAATTTCTTCCCTTTTGCCTACAAACTTGTCTATGTGTCCCCCATACTTATAGAAATTGTCTCTTGATCTGACCATCCCTGCTAGTTACTGTCATATAAAGTCCTTCTGATGGTAGGTAGATGATACAATTAATACAGAACTAGGCCTGGAGTCAGGAAAAGCTGAGTTCAAATCGAAACTCAGGCATTTATTTACTAGCCATGGAACTCTGGGAAAATCACAACTTCTGTCTGCCTTAGATTCCTCAATTATAAAATGAGGATAATAATAGCACCTACTTCCCAGAATTGTTGTGAGATCAAGAGATAGTATTTATAAAACACTTATCATAGTGCTTGGCACATAGTAGTCACTTAATAAATGCTTGTTCCTCTTCTTTTTTCCCTTCTCAACTAAACTCTATGAGGTAAGCTGTCTATGCCAGGTGTTTCTATTTCTCTTCTCATTTATCTCTAATTTGTCTGCAATCTGTTTTTCCTAGATCTTCTTTCTAGGGCATATGGGGTGTTCAGGGATGACCAGAAACTCTTGCATCGGGCTTGCTAAGCCCTTTTCAGGGCTGCTCATACACCTTTGGTGTCCAACTTTTACCCATTTCTTACCTGTGGCTCTAAAAATCTGAAGCATACACAGTGGTGACACCCAGTCAAAACATCTCAGCAGATGGACTAAACCAAGTTGAGGGTAACTAACTGACCTTAAACCCATAGGTGAGTTAGGAGAATGTTTATCCCCAGCATGTGAAGACTTCTCCTGATGGAACAGGAGACCAGAACAATTTGTTCCAATGGCCACAAATATAGTTGGTGCTAGGGAGCACTTAGAGCTTGGAGCCCTAGAGCTTAGAGCTTGAAGATGTAGGTGAAGATGCATTGCACCCCAGGCCGTCATCAGTATTCCTGACTTTTGTCTTGTCACTGGTCTTTAATGACTCTAAAACAAAAAGTGAGGTTGATGACTTTGTGCAACTTTGCCTCACTTAAATCCAGTTCATGCACAAGTCAAGCCAAATAGCCCAAGATATCTTTGAAAATGGACACAACAAAAATCTTTTTTCTAGTTTTTTAAATAAAATTTAAAAAATTTTTAATTACATGCAGAAACAATTTTTGAGAATTGTTATCTTTCCCCCATCTCTGATTTCTTTGGCATATGGATCCAGTAGTGGTATTGCTGGGTCAAAGTATTTGCATAGTTTTATGGCCCTTTGGGCATGGTTCCAGATTATTCTCCAGAATAGTTGAATCAGTTCACAGTTCCACCAACAGTGTACTTTTCCCACTTCCCTTCCAACATTTATAATTTTCCTTTTTGGTCATATCTGATAGGTGTGACGTGGTATCTCAGAATTGTTTTAATTTGCATTTCTCTAATCACTAGTGACCCAGAGCATTTTTTTCAAATGACTATAGAATGTTTTAATTTCTTCCTCTGACAACTGCCTGTTCATATCCTTTGATCATTTATCAAATGAGGAATGATTTGTATTCTTGTAATATATTTGACTTGGTTCTCTATATATTTGAAAAATGAAGTCTTTGTTAGAGACATCTGCTATAAAACTTTCTCCCCAATTTATTGTTTCCCTTCTAATCTTGGTTGCATTGGTTTTGTTTGTACAAAACATCTTTAATTTCAGGTAATCAAAATTATTAATTTCATTTTTTATAATGTTCTCTAAGTCTTACTTGGTTATAAATTCTTCCCTTATCTGATGTGTAAACTATTCTGTATTCACCTAATTTGTTTATGGTATCACCTTTCTAAGTTTCTTGACATTGCTTTCTCCTGATTCTCTTCCTATACACCAGACCATTCTTTCTTAGGCTCCTTTTGTGGATCTTTGTCTGGGTGACAATGAATAACTCCGAGTGTCTACCCCCTCTGTCATGAGCCCTCTTTTCTTCCATCCTTATGCTCACTTTTGTGACAAGGATCTCATCAGCTCTCATGAGTTCAATAATTCTTATTCTGGAGATTCCCAGTTTTCTATGTCCACCCACTAGTCTCTCCTGATTTCCATTGTTTCTCCTCCAATTGCCTACTGGATATCTCATACTGAGATATTCTGTAGATGTAGCAGTCCAGCCCATATGTATACTTAAGATGTAAGGATTGTGTGTGGGCACATGGCCATTCTTGCTCATGGCAATGAACTCCGATGGCAGCATTGCTAAAGTTAAGGCGCAAAACTTAGTTCCCTTTGTCTTATTCATGAGGGGATAAAACTCCACCTTTACCTTGTTCCAATCTACACCTGGACCAATCAATACACTATGTATTCATGTTTTATGTATTGCGCTTATTTGCATATCAAAGACATTAAAAGGAGCAGCCACAGGCACCTCCCTCTCTCTCTCTTGAATCTCACGCCTTGCCTAACTCTGTCTCTCTCTCTCCCCTGCTCTCCTCTCTCACCTGGGACCTGGCCTCTGGCCAGGCATCTTTCTTTTCCAATGCCAATACCTAGTTCTTTCTAATTCATTCTATTATCCACACTTTATTCTCTCAGCTAAGCTATATCATCCTCTGACCTGTGTGGTGTAATTTTGGATCACTGGATGGATCTTGCCTTTGAGTTGTCCAGAGATCAGAGTTGGCTGTGGGCTCCATTGAAGTCAATATGGCCTGGTTTCTGACTCAATTCTGCCATCTCCTACCTGGCTCTATCACGCCCCCCGCGGAATCCAATCTACTATCCTTTCTCTCTCTCTCTCCTTGAGGCATTTGTAGCCGAGTGTCTCAGTAGACATCTTAATCTACATACATCCAAAACAGAACTCATTGTTTCTTCCTGCTCCCAACAAGTCCTCCCCTCTTTCCCACTTTTCTAGTACTGTCAGGATTACCACCATTCTCCCAGCCAGTCTGGTTTATAACGTCAGTGTTCATCCTCAACTCCTCAACTGCATTCACCCCATATATCCAATCTATTGCCAAATTTTATTGTTTTTTACTTTCCCAACATGCCTTGTATATTTACCCCTTTCTGTCCTCTCACCCAGTCACCACTCTGGTATAGATCGTCATCATCTCCTGCCTGGATTATTGCTATAACCTTCTACTCAGACTCCTTGTCTCAATTTTCTCCGCACTCCAATCCATCCTCCGCTCAGCTGCCAGAGTGATTTTCCCAAAGCACAGGCCTGACATCATCTCATTGACTCCAAAAGCACTAGTCACTCCCTATTACATCCATTGTCAAATATAAATGCTCTGTCATTTTCGGCTCTTCACAACCTGATCCTTTCTTCCCTCTCTAGTCTTTTTCTTCAAATCTTTACATTCTGTCTTAGAATTTATATCCGTTCTAAACCAAAAGAGCAGTGTGAGCTAGGTAAATGGGATTCAGAGACTTGTCCAGGGTCACACAGCCAGGAAATGTCTGAAGCCAGATTGAGCCTAGAACCTTTCAACTCCAGGCTTGGCTCTCTGTCCACTGAGTCACATAGCTGCCCCATCCATTTCACTTAACTCCCTTCCATGAACTCAGCAATCCAGCTATACTGAGCAAGTTATTTCTTGCATAGGACACTACATCTACCATTTTGTGCCTCCTTATTAGCTTTTCTCAGGCCCTCAATTCTCTCAATCTTCACCTTGGCTTCTTGACTTCCCCTGATTTTTTTCATAACTCAGCTCAAATATTATCTTATGCAAAAGACTTTTCCCTTTTCCCTTCACTGCTAGTGTCTTCTTTCTGAGATTTCCTTTCATTTACTTTGTGTGTATGTATATATATATATATATATATATAATATTGTATGCATGTAGTTTTTTGCATGTTGTTTCCCCCATTAGAGTACCATCTGCTTAAAGACAGAGACAGTGCCTTTGTATCTTTAGGGGTTAATACTGAGTCTAGCACAGAGCAGATGCTTAATGCTTATTGAGCCATCTAGGTGCCTAGAGTGGAAAGAGAGTCAGGCCTGGAGATGGGGCTCAGACACCTAGCTGTGTGACCTTGGGCAAGTCATATAACCCCAGTTGCCTAGCCCTCATTTTTTAATTTTTAAAACCTTTACTTTCTGTCTTAGAATCAACACTGGGTATTGGTTTTAAGGTAGAAGAGTGGTAGGGGCTAGTCAATGGAAGTTAAATGACTTGCCCAGGGTCACACAGTTAGGAAGTGTCTGAGGCCATATTTGAACCCAGGACCTCCCATCTCTAGGCCTGACTCTCAATCCACTGAGCTACCCAGCTGCCCCCTACCTAGCCCTTATTGCTCTTCTGCCTTGGAACCAATATTTAATATCAATTCTTTTTTTTAAATTTTTATTAAAACCCTTCCCTTCTGTCTTGGAGTCAATACTGTGTATTGGCTCCAAGGCAGAAGAGTGGTAAGGGCTAGGCAATGGGGGTCAAGTGACTTGCCCAGGGTCACACACCTGGGAAGTGTCTGAGGCCAGATTTGAACCTAGGACCTCCCATCTCTAGGCCTGGCTCTCAATCCACTGAGCTATCCAGCTGCCCCCTATTTAGTATCAATTCTAAGATAGAAGGTAAGATTTTTTAAAAATGTTGGTTGACTGATACTTTTCTCCTTCAGTTTTTTACTATTATAAAAATGCTACTATAAATATTTTGATGTAACCATTATTTTTGTCAAAGCAATGGCATGATGACCAAATGTCATACCCTGCTCTAAGTCAGTTGATGAGGAGCTTTGCCTTAGTAGGCATATGAAAGATTAAGCAATATTCTATGCTATAAATAGCACTAGATAATGATTGGAAACTCTTCAGAGATGACACATAGTAGTCAGTTGATGCCTAGGACAACCAGAGCAGTGGAGAGTCGAGGAAGTAGGTGCCAAAAAGGGTCTTTCTACCAGTTGATGGTAAAGAAGATCTAGTTATATAGTTCTTGGCTGAATGGTTTAGAAGGTCAGAAAACTACAATGTGGCCCCCGATGAGGTTGCTAAGGCTGCCTGAACTGAGGGGCATCTTTACTCAAGTAGAGACAGGATGGAAAGAGTCTCCTTTTTCGCCTAAAACTGTATCTATGAGAGCCTCAAAAGAGAAGAGGATATCTATAGAATCTGATTCACTAGGAGCTAGACGGTGATAGGAAGCCTAGGTTCAAGACTGGGACTATTGTAAACCTTAAAATTTCTTAGACTTATAAATGTTGGAAATTTCACCATTGGGAAATTTCATACTTGAAAAATTTCCTACTGATAGTCTATTGGAATGTGAAACCCCTTGGCATGGGAGAAGGACCCTTCTCCTCCCTACTTAAGATTATTTTAGGACAGAAACCTTTTGCTGAACAATGGAAAGGGCTTTGACCTATGCTTAAGCATAGAACAGGAAGTTCTTTGAGTCATGATTGATTTTAGAATTGATACAATAGAGATACTTGGAATGACAGAACCAGGTCTTGGAACTTACAATCTCCACACTACTCAGGGTAACAGGATTTAGGAAGGACTGCAGCAAAGGATCAAGATTTAATTATTTGAGAATATGACCTTCAACAGACATGTGCAAAGCCACAGACCTCTGGGCAGTCCTGGGTTAAGCTAGAGCCACCATTGGCACAGGGAAGACATGGACAGTGATTGGTAGATGTGAGAACTGAGGGGAGGGAACTGAGATGGTTTCCTTAAAGATAGCGGGGTCTGAGGACAAGGGTGGTGGGAGAGGGTTTGCTCTGAGAGGTTGTGCTCTGAGAAGCTTGCTCTGAAGGAAGCTGGAGGTGGAAGCCCCTGAGACTGTTTCTCCATTTTGGTCACGTGAGTGATAGGGACTGATCTCTTTTCTTTGCCTCAGCTATCTAAGGGCTTGGGCCTTTTGGCCCAGCCTAAACAGAGGGGGTATTTAAGCCCTATTCCCTTCTCTCTCTCTCTCTCTCTCTCTCTCTCTGTCTCTCTCTCTGTCTCTCTCTCTGTCTCTCTCTCTCTCTCTCTCTCTCTCTCTCTCTCTCTCTCTCTCTCTCTCTCTCTCATACCTTTCTTCCTCCTGTTTGTAATTAAACTCCATAAAAGGTTGACGGCTGACTTGAGTTTTCATTTAGGAATTACATAGCTGAATTCCTTGGCGACCTTAAATTAATATATATCAGTCTTTTAAAGTGATTTCCTTGTCACGTTGTGGCGACCAGTGGAGCTAAGGATATTAAGATTATATAAAGACAGTGGGATCACTCTGCAGACATGTCAGAACTCTGGCCAGCAACAGGCTCAAATATGATGCTATGCATATAATGGGAGAAGAGATTATAAATACATTTAAAATATGCTTATTGAAGGAGGGTACATATATATGTGTGTGTGTGTATAAATTTATATTTATATTTATATGTATGGAGTCACATGGTCATGTTCAAGTTCCTAAAACCTGCTTGGGTTCACCATCTAGTTAACCATTGCTGCCAAGTAAACTTCCCCAACTTGCCAGAATTATGATATCATAGGAATACAAGGAACAGTTAAGTGATCTAGTGGATAGAGCACTGGGCCTAGAGTCAGGAAGACTTCTCTTTATGAGTTCATATCTGGCATTAGACACTTAACTAGCTCTAGACAAGCCCCTTCACTCTGCCTCCATTTCTTCATCTGTAAAATAAGTTCGAGAAGGAAATGCCAAACCACTGCAGTCTTTGTCAAGATATCCCTGCATGGAGTCATGAAGAGTTGGACATGACAGAAACAGCTGACCAACAATACAAAAGTGTATTTTAGGTGATAGAATGTATTATGTATAAGAAGAAATAAGTATTGAGCAAAGAACATGCTACCTACCCCTTTCCTAAACTCTGATCTTGCAGACTTCCAGGAAATGGTAGATTGTAAGTTCTCTTTGCTTCCATTCCTGTACCAACTTTCCAGCCTGACAATGAAAAGCAGTGAAAAGAAAAAAAAAAGATTTGTGGATCCACCCTCTCCATACTCTCCAGTTCCTCTGCCCTTAGGTATGGCAGGCAAGATATTAGAGTAATGGTCTCTGTAGCAGCACTAGCTATGCTATATTTCTCAGAATAAGAATCTGAATGATCAGGGAATCTGTAGGCTAAGCTGTCATTGTCATTGTCATTGTCACAAGGTCTTAATGTGGTCCTAGAAATCTCATTTTTGGAGAGAATTTGGGAACAAGAAACTTAGTATGTTGGATCAGATCTAAGTATCCCTTCATCTCTCTTCCCCACTTCCCTCCATCTTGCCCTGTCTCACCACTCTAATGAGCCTACTTCACTTCTCTATCAGGACCGCTGTTTATATACTTAATGGCTGTACTACAATTGCTTATTCCTCAACCATCTATGAGGTACCAAAGAATCTCCTAATATACCAGGTCCTGTGTGGCCTTGGTCTCCTGTATGCAACCCTAATATGTAATGTATTATGTATGTACTACTTACAACTCTAATAGGAATATAATTCTAGTTGCATTTAGTCTGTGTATTGGGGATAACCACTTGGGACTATGCGTATAAGCCCATTAATGACTCTTTTGTGATTGTACTTATATATATTGTTGTACGTTTGGGGAGATTTTTTAGACTTCTTAGGAAACTAGGGAAGTTACTTCAGTAGGCCAAACCTTAGTTCCTGGAAGCTTCAAAGATGGTTGCCTTGCCTTTTAAGAAAGCTTAGGGGGGGGCAGCTGGGTAGCTCAGTAGATTAAGAGCCAGTCCTAGAGATGGGAGGTCCTAGGTTCAAATCTGGCCTCAGCCACTTCCTAGCTGTGTGACCTTGGGCAAGTCATTTAACCCCCATTGCCTAGCCCTTACCACTCTTCTGCCTTGGAGCCAATACACAGTATTGACTCCAAGATGGAAGGTAAGGGTTTAAAAAAAAAAAGAAAGAAAGCTTAGGGCATGGATGGTGAATTTCTGGTCATGTAATGGCGTCTACTGTCATGATTCCTGACCATATTAATAACAGGTTGTATCCCTACCACAGAAGTCCAAAGATATCAAAATATTCTGGCACATCTAAATGGAAAAATTGTGACAGAAGATATGGAGACAATTGAAGAGTACCAAGGAAAGGAAATGTTTATGTCAAGATCCAGCAGAAAATAAGAGTAAACTGAGGGACAAGCATAGCAATACAATGCTGGTGAATACAAAACTGTGAATTGGTACAACCATTCTGGAAAGCACTTTGGAATTTTGGCAAGAAAATGAGTAAACTGTCTATACCTTTTGGCCCAGAAATGACTCTGCTAGGAATATACATCCAATGAAGTAAAAAAGAGAAAGGTCCCACATCCACCAAAATAGTCATAGTAGCAAAAACAAAGTAAATAGCCATTGATTGGGAAATGACTAAACAAATCGTGGTACATGAATGTAATGGAATATTACTGTTCCATAAGAAATGATGAATATGAAGAAATCGGAGAATGTGGAAAGACATATAGATCAATACAAAGTGAAGTAAATAGAACCTGGAAAACAATGCAATGGATGACTTCAATAACATAAAGAGAAAGACCAATAGCGCAACAAAAAATGGCTATTGCATAATTCTGATAACCAAACTTCTCCCAAAAGAACAAATGGGGGAAATATATCTCTTCCTTTCTTTGCAGAGGTGGAGGGCTGTGGGTGTGGAACATTACTTATACTGTCAGGTTTGGTCAATGTTATAGATATTTTTTCTAAATTCCTCTCCCCCTAACTTTTTCATCCCATTGAAAGGGATGGCTTGTTGGATGAGGGAAAAGGGGAGGGATACTCTGAGGGATATGCTTCATTCAAAAAAAGAGATAATAATTTAAAATAAAAAACAACAAACTGAGTGAGTTAAGAGAGACCAAGATGAATTCCTGCTATGCCAAGGGATAAAGTCTTTGGCTGAAGTAAGAAGGAAAGGAGAGATACTGCAAGGATGAATCTGCAATGGCATCCTTGAACCCTGCTGATCTGGCAGTATTCTGACAACTCTGAGGTCACTGAAGTAAATGACAGCATCCAAAAAGAAAATACAGATTTTCGTATTAGCTACAAAGACAAAGCTGAGAGGAGACAGGAAACTACTCTTTCCTCTTCTCATTTGTTCTACCCATTTCCATGGGATTTCATCTGACAGCTATTACTTCCCCACCAGGGTCTATAGGGCATTGCACCTAACTTTTTGTATAGGAGTAAGGGAGGGGGCCATTTATTTTTCCTGCTAATTATCTTCTTTTTATTGTTCAGTCATGTCCAACTCTTCATGACTCCATTTGTGGTTCTATTGGCACAAATACTGGAGTGTTTGACATTTCCTTCTCCAGCTCATTTTACATACGAGGAAACTGAGGCAAACAGGATTAAGTGACTTGTCCAAGGTCTCACAGCCAGATCTGAACTCAGGAAAATGAGTCTTCCTGATTCCAGGCCTCAGATGCTATCTTCTATGCTCTCTACCAACAAGATAAATAGCAATTATTGTTATCCTATAATAATTGAGTATTTTTCTATTTTATTGAGGGTTCCTGCATAGTTTATGAATGAGGAATATACTGAGTCTGAGTTGCATTTGTATAATCAGTCCCTCTCATGACTAAGGGAGAGGTGGTATGGGGACCCTAGAATATGAGAAGAAAGGTTTAATAGAAAGGGATTGGGGAGGTAAAGGGTTGAGCTCGAGAATATTATGAAAGAAAGCAGGAAAAAAGATATATAGTTTCAATGAACCACTGGGATTAGCAGGTAGGAGTTTTTTAGCAATAGGAGAGAAGAAATAATGGTTGAGGTTCCCACTCTCCAGTGTCCTTAGATAACAATGATAATAGCCACATTTATATTTTGCATCAAGGTTTGCAAAGTGCTGAACATACATTATTTTATTTGCTCCTTGGAACAACTTTCTGAGGTAAGGGCCATTATTATCTCTATTCTGCAGATGAGGAAACTGAGGATGGGAGAAGCTATGTGACTTTTCTAGGGTCATACAATTTCTAAATGTCTGAGATGGGTTTTGAATTCAGGTCTTTCTGATTTCAAGGCTTAATGTTACCTAGCTGGACCTCTTTCCATACACTGTTCTATATACAAAATAACAAGAATAATAGCAACAACAATAAGAGCTAGAATTTACATAGTACTTTAAGGTTTATAAAAAGCAGTGCCAGTGTTATCTCATTTGATGATGGGTACAAAGTGGCAACAGCACTCACTACGCAAACATCAGGGAGGTAGTAATAGGATCACCAGAGATTTTAGGCTGGGTTTCTAGCTAAGTAAATACTTAGTGACAAAGTGTCCAAAAGGCTAAACTTTACCTCTATTTGGCACAACTCGAGCAGAAAATGGCTGGATACGAATCATACACAAAAGATATCCCCTGTGTGAAGACTCTATGTGGTTCTCCACTGAGCCTGAGTTCCTGGGGGTCCATACGACACCAGGCAAGGTGATAAAGGTCTAGGCCTGATATAACTTAACCAGCTGAGGGAAGGGGTAAAAGTCTTATCTATCTGTGGAGGAAATTATGAGATTAATAAGAACAGATCAATTTGGTTATAAAAGATAAAAGGCTTTTATATACTTAAATGGAAGACATCCAGAATAAGAAGGAAAGATCCAGATTAGGAAAAAAACTTTTACATTAAACATTCTTGATAAAAGTCTCACATCTAAAATTTATAAGGCATTGATTCAAATTTACGAGTAAGAGCCATTTGCCAAAAGATAAGTGGGTAAAAGCTATGAATAAGCAGTTTTCAAAAGAAATACAAACTATCCACAACCACTGAAAAATATTTGAGATCACAAATAATCAGAGAAATGTAACAAATGAAGACAGAAATAAATGAAAACAATTCGGAAATATAAGTTGACATTCACAAAAGTGGCAAAGAGTGTAAAAGATTATAAAATCTAATGCTGGTATGACTGTGGGAAAATGAGCATATTCATGCAAGGCTTGGTGATGTTGTGAATTGGTTCAATCTTTCTGAGAAACAATATGGAGTTATTAATAAAGAACTCCATATACTATACAAGTAGAGGAGGGTTAATTGGGGGGAGGGGAGAATGTTCTGTTCACTCTGATGAGTTTCCCTAATGATTGGCATCTCCCATGGAACTCTATGTGTGCCTTAGCTCCTTGTTGAGAGATATATATCTAAAAAGGACCAGAAAGGACCACTAGAGAAATGAACGAACATTTATTGAATATTAAGTAATATAATCCTAAAGAGCTGGTGGGGCAAACAACAAAATATAGAAACAATAGATAATTTAATTAAAAATAATGAAGATGAGACAATACAAAAAATTTGGAGATTCATTTAAAGCAGTCCTTAGGGCAAAAGAATAGATCAACAAATAAGATATGCAACTAAAAAAACTAACCATTTAGAAAAACAGAAGTTTTTTTAAAAATAGCAATTAAATTTCAAAATCAAAGAGCTTAACAAACTTGAAAATAGAAAACACATTGATTAAAAATACAGCTAAGAAGAGTCTGAGGCCAAATTTGAACCCAGGGCCTCCCATTTTTCCCCACCTCTCAATCCCCTGAGCTACCTTTGCTGCTCCCTAAAGAAGGATCTTTAAAACTTCAAAAATTTTGGACTTTCTATTAGTGTGTTAACCCTATCTCCAAAACTCCCGATGGCCAGGAGCAAAAGATATATTAGATATCCTAAGAAGTTTCAAACTCTACAAGGAACCTAGCAAAAAGTTATACTGGAATAATGGACTCCAGCAAAAGAACTTCCAGGAGCCGGGAGTTTTTCTCCTTTTGCTACAAGCATTCTAAGCTTGAAACTGTTTTCCCCATAGACATGTGATGGCGAATCTATGACATGGGTGTCAGCACTGACACGCATAGGCATTTTCGATGACACGTGGCTGCATGTAGCCACATACAGAGAAGTATGGAGCCACACACAGAGAAGGATATTTTTTTCTCAAAGTTACACCCTCCAAGGGCAGCTCTCCAGCCTCTGACCCTCACCTGACACCCAGCTCTCATTTGTGGCTCCCAGTAGCTGCTAGCACTGTAGCAGCAGCAGCCACACCCCGGGCAACGACTTCGACAGGCCGGCTAAATCTTGTGAGGGTAGCCATCGGGTAGCCATCGGGTCGTCGTGGACCCCTGGTGAACTAGGGCTTTGCTCACCCAGCATGTGAAGACTGTTTTCGGCAGAACAGGCGGAAGAAACCAACAAGAAGGTTCAGCGGCTGAGATGGCGACGCAGCAAAGCACTGTGGAGTGCTTAGGGCATGTTGGAGCACAAAAGACAATACGGCCATCCATTGCAGCTGAGGAAGTCTCCAGGTGTAATGACTTTTCGTGCCACTGGACCCAGGCTTCCAACGCCGAGAGAGTGGGACTGTCTCTGTGCATTGACTTTTCCACTTAAATCTTCATGCACACGTGTCTTTGTGCACAAAAATGTACAAAGACAATTGTCATCCTCGGTTACCGAGAGACTACTACCACACACTGTCTGAGTTATACTTGTTTTTTTTTTTTTGTGAATTTTGACACATGAAGCTCAAAAGGTTGCCCATCACTGCCCTAGACTCTGCATCTATTTGTGGGAGAGTGTCACCTACCTTGGGAAGAAGGATTTTGTACCAAGAATTCTTACTATATCACCTTAGTAGACAACCCTAATGAGATCTGGCTAATCGCTAGCAACTGATAAGCAATGAAATAAACACATTGCTGGGGGCTTGGGAGTTATAGTCTTAGAAAAAGAACTTCCTCAGGACAGCTGGGTAGCTCAGTGGATTAAGAGCCAGACCTAGAGATGGGAAGTCCTGGGTTCAAATCTAGCCTCAGACACTTCCTAGCTGGGTGACCCTGGGCAAGTCACTTGACCCCCATTGCCTAGCCCTTACCACTCTTCTGCCTTGGAACCAATACACAGTATTTAAAAAGAAAAGAAAAGAAAAAGAACTTCCTAATCCCTAGAAAAGTGAGTAGGGAAGTGGCAGTCACTCGCTGGGGTTCTGGTCTGCCAGTGCAAATGAAGGCTGGGGAGAGTGACCTCCAGAACAGGTGCTAGCTACATCTGTATTAGTTTAGGTGTGCCAATGAGTCCTCTTTATCTTATTTCCATGGTAGAGGAAATAAAGGTTGTCCTATGCCAGATGTTTATATTGCACAGAGTATCTTTATGGAAGTAGATCCTGTTACCTGTCACCTAAGCTTTGTAGCAGAGGCAGAGGCAGAGGCAGAGGCAGAGGCAGAGAAGGAAACTGTCCCCTTTAGGTTTAAGGTCCCCAGGATTGAACCTGGGTCTGTGTGAAAATTGACTCCCTTTGAAACGAGCTACACTTTACTAACTAGAGAGTGGGAGGGAGAAGGTAGCTGATTCGTTATTAGAGATATTTGATGCTGAAGTTGATTAAAAGTCCCTCTCTGATCTTCATCTTGGTAAGGGTTTTCTATGTATTCATGAAGTCTCTGCTAGTAAAACTCAAGTCTGGCAGGTGCTACTAAGCCAGAATGACTTTCAGTAGGGGCCCCTGGGAGGATTGGGAGAATAGGGAAGGGAACAAGCATTTATTAAGCACCTGCTATGTGTTAGGTATTGTGTGCCACACCCTGGGCTAAGTGCTTTATGAATATTATCTAATTTGATCCTTTCTACCACCCCAGGAGGTAGGTACTATTATTATGCTCATTTTATAGTTGAAGAAACTATGGAAGATAAAAGTACTTGTAATTTGCCTATGGGCTTTCAACTAGTAAGTGGTTGAGGCTGGATTTGAACTCAGATCTTCCCTGATTCTGGGCACAATACTCTGTACACTGTACAATTTAGTTGCCAGGGTCTCCATCAAGATGGAGAAACGGTGGTGCTGAGAGACTGATCAGAGAGACTATTCTAAGCAGTCCTTCAAAATGAAAGTTACAAAAATGTTTATACTCAGTGACCTCATTACTAGGACCATAACCAAGGATTTTATTGGGGTCCGGCGAGGAAGAGATATTTATCTGTGTAAAAATATTCCCAGCAGCACCATTTCTAAGAGAGAGAAAAAAAGAGAAGGAAAATCAACTATGTACTCAACAACTGGGGAATGGTTGAATAAATTATGGCATATGGATGTAATGGAATATTACTGTGCCATAAGAAATTACAAATATGAATAATTCAAAGAAATATAGGGAAAGTGTTTTGAAGTGATGTAAAGCGAAGAACTCAGAGAACAATAGACATAGTGACTGCAACTATGAAAAAAAGACAGCATCAAAGAACTTCCAAATTCACCTTAGACACAGGGTAACTTTGTTACCATCTTGTTAAAATTGATCTGCACTCTGTGGGGATCTTGCAGCGATCAGTAAATAATAGAGGTGTAGGACTACATAGACAATCATTTACAATCACTTTCTGAGTATAATTTTGTTTGGTTGTTGGGTTTGGGGGTGGATTATTTACTCATGTATCTGGAGACTTAAATTTATGTTCCAACAATTAAAGAAAGTTTGTTAACAACCAGGAAATCCCTGTGAGAAATTGATACAGGTTTCTAATACTGTGTAGGGCAAATGAGTTTATCAAATGCAGTTTTTTTTCTTAAACCTTTACCTTCTCTCTTAGAATCAATACTAAGTATCAGTTCCAAGATGTAAGAGTTGGGCAATTAGGGTTAAGTGACTTGCCCAGGGTCACAAAGCTCAGAAGTGTCTGAGGCCATATTTGAACCCAGATCCTCCCTTCTTTAGGCTTGACTCTCTTATCTACTGAGCCATCCACCTGCTCTATATCCATTGTAATTGAGAACCCAGGGCTGGGCTAAGGGGAGGGAAGGAAAAAGATAGCTCCTCCAGGGCTCCCAGGGAACCCTGAAGAGCAACAACTAGCTTTGACTGCTTTTCATTTGACCAGTCCTGTTGACTGGCCCTTGTGATTTTTCCATATTCTAGGAGTTCTAATGTTTCCTTGGTTAAATCTTTTTCTGCCAAGACTAGGAATCACTGAGCAGATGTCAATAAATAGCAATCAATAAAGAAGTGTTTACATATCACTTACTATGTACAAGGCTCTGGGCCAGGGGCTATGGAGGATACAGAAGGAATTTAATGAAAGGGACTTGCCCTCAGACACTTACTAGCTATGTGACCTTAGACAAGTTGCTTAGTTCAGTTTGACTCAGTTTCCTCTTCTGTGAGCTGGAGAAGCCACCCCAGTATCTTTGTCAAGAAAATTCCAAATGGGGTCACTAAGAGTGGGACACAATCATAACAATTGAACAATTGAGCACTGCCCTCCAGGGCTTTATAATGGAAAGAAAGGGAATATAAAGCTAGCACCCCCTATTTCCCAGGCACTATATTAAGCACTTCAGAAATATTATCTGATTGGTACCCATACCAACTTGACAGACAAAGTAGGTGCTGCTTTTCTCTCCATTTTACAACTGAGAAAGCTGAGATAAGCAGAAACTAAAGTGACTTACCTAGGGTCACCGAATTAGTAGGTGTCTGAGGGTGGATTTGAATTGTCTTACTGATTCCAGGTGCAGGGTCTTTATCCAGGGTACCACCTAGTGACCTCGAGAATAAAAACTTTAAAAGATAACTTTTTTAAAGGTTCCTAAGTGGCACAGTGGATAATTTGCTGGATTTGGAGTCAAAAAGACTTGTGTTCAAATTCTGTCTTAGACATTTACTAGTTCTACAATCCTGAGAAAGTCATTTCAGCTCTCTGGGCCTTACTTTATTTATCTCTAAAATTATGAGATTGGGTTTGATAGCCTCAAAGTTTCCTTCAAGTTTTAGATCTTAAAAATGATGAATATAATAATCACTCACTTTTCCATTTTATTCAAAGATATTTTATTTTCCCAATTACACACATAATAACAATTTTCAACATGTTTTCTGAAATTATAAGATCCAAATTGTCTCCCTTTCTTCCCTCTCCCTTCTCAGAGATGGTAAGCAATTTGGTCCATGTTATATATGTATTATCACTCAAAACATTTCCATATTGGTCATTGTTGTAAGAGAATAATCATATAAACCAAAACCCCAAAATAAAATGGTAAGTAAACTAATGAGAAAGATAGTATGTTTTGATCTACTTCTGACCCCAACAATTTTTTCTTTGAAAGTAGAAAGAATCTTTGTCATAAGTCCTTTAGAATTGTCCCAGATCAATGTATTGCTGAGAGGAGTAGCTAAAATTTTCACAGTTGGTAATCCCAAAATATTTCTGTTACTGTGTACAGTGTTCTTTTGTTTCGGCTTATTTTGTGCTGCATCAGTTCATGTAGATCTTTCCAGCTTTTTCTAATATCATCCTGCTTATCATGTCTTATAGAACAATAGTATTCCTTCACCAAAATGTGCCACAATTTGTTCAGCCATTCCCCAGTTGATGGACATCCCCTCAATTTCCAATTCTTTGCCACCACAAGAAGTGCTGGTTTAAATCATTCACTTTTATATAGCAAAGAAGAGTTCTCATAATAATTCTACAAAACAGACAATGTAAAAATGATCCCTATTTAACAGATGAGAAAACTGATATGCAGAGAGATTATATAATTTGTCTAATGTCACACAACTATTAAGGGACAACGTATATCTGGATTTTCTGGTATTTTTGCCACTATATCATGGATGCCTCATATTTGGCAGTTTATGCCAACTATCAAATGAAAAGTATAGAAAGTGATTTAGGAATCAAGGAGAGGAATTAAGTTCATTATTGAGAAGATGGAGAGCATTGGGATAGACAGAGAAGAGAAGCTAGTAATGGGTTTTCTAGGTGAGGAGAAAATGAATAAAAACAAGGAGGCAGGAGGGAGAAGGTGTAATTGGGGGATTCTGAGAGGAGAAAAACCCAGTGGAATTAATGGGTTCCTTGCAGGAAGTGCCTCAAAATGAGTCTAGAACAGTACACTGAGGGACAGCTAAGTGGTTCAGTGGATAGAATGCCAGGCCTGAGATCAGGTTCAAATCTGGCTTCAGACATTTCCTAGCTGTGTGACCCTCAATAAGTCACTTATCCCCAACTACCTAGCCTTTACCATTCTTCTGCTTTAGAACTAATACTTAGAATGGATTCTAAGACAGAAGGAAAAGGGTTTTTTTAAGTTTATTGAGATCAGAATGTGAAGGATCTTGAATAAAAGACTCAACTCAAGCATTACCTTACACCTGAGGCCTTTCCTGATCCCCCACCCCCAGTTTCTAGTGTACTTCCTCACAAACTGCTTTGACTTTATTGTCTCTCTTAAGTGTACATATGTGTGGTGCTAATAGATATTGTATATATGTATTATTTCTAAATGTACATATGTTATATGTATATATATGCACACATATGTATATGCTGTCTACTTCATTAGAATACAAACTCTGTGAGGCCAGGGATGTTTTGTATCCTTGCTGCTTAACACAGTTCCTAGCACACAGCTGGCAGTTAATACCTTTTGACTGATTACCAAAATTTCATAAAAAGGCCCAAGCTGGTAGAGTTGAGGAGACCCAAATGGAGAAAAGCAGGGCAGTAAAGACTTCCTCATTGGCTAAGTAGCCATTTTTCCAGGGGATTCGCCAAGGGTTAGCAGTATTTTGTATGTGACCTTGGGAAAGTAACAACTTTTTCTGAGCCTCTATAAAGTGAGGTCAACAATATCTGCAATATCTATCCCATCAGGTTATAGTGATGATAATTCTGGGAGCAGGAAAAACATCCTGGCAGAGGTGGCTCCTCAGTCAATCCCTTGAGGAAGCCAGGGATTCTATAAGGGGAAGGTAAAGAATAAATTGCAAACCCAGGGGGCCACCTGTACTGAGGCATAAACAGAGGCACTGGATTGTTGGGATGAGAACCAGCTGGCCAGTACATAAAGCGCTGTAATATGAAATCAAATTGGAAAAGGAGGTAGGAATCATATTGGGAAGTGCCTTAAATGCTAGGCTGGGAGTTTTTTGTTTTATCCTAGAAGCTCTTGGGAGCCATTAAGGATTTTTGAGTAGGTGGATGACATAGTGAGATTTCTGTCTTAGTAATATTAACCTAGCAATTGGGCGACTGTGATTGGAGGAGAGGGGGAAAGACTGGAAACAAGGAAACCAATTAGGACACTGTTCATTATAGTAGTCTGAGAAAGAGGCGCTGAGGGCCTGAGTGGTTAGAGAGAAGGGGACAGACTGAAAAATTTTGTGGAAACAGAATCCTGAAGACCAGGCTCCTGACTTGCATATACAGAGTGAGGCATCAGGAAGAGTCAAGGATGACATCAAAGTGGCAGATCTGAGTGACTGCAAGGATGATAGGGACCTCAACAAAGAGGAGGAAGTTTGTGGAAGGGAGGCCTTTTTTGGTAGAGTTGAAATATGATGAACTTCATTTTGATGAGTTGGAAATGTGATGGAATGTCCAGTTGTAGAGGTCCAGCAGGCAGCTAGTAATGTGAAACTTAAGTTTAAGAGAGAGATTAGTTTAGGGCTGGATACTCACACTCACACTCTTACACATATTTCCACATATGTATACTTAGGATTCATCTACGTGGAAACATTAATTGAGCCTATGGGAATAGATAAGATCACCAAAAGAGCATGGAGAGACAGAAAATGATCAAGACAGAATTTTAGTGAACATCACTGTGTGATGATCATAATGATCTATTAAATGAACCTGAGAAAGAATAATCAGTAAGAGAACCAGCAGAAAGCGTTTTATAGAAGTCAAGGGAGGAGAGAATGTCCAGAAGGTGGGCATAGTTAATAACAGCTTCAGAGAAATCAAATGAAATTAAGACTGAGAAAAGATTACTGAATTTGGCAATTAACAGATCACTGATAACCTTTCAGAGAGTTGTTTTAGTAGATTAGTGGAGTTCAAAGTTATGTTGAAAGAGGTTGAGAAATGAGTTTCGAATAAGGAAAGGAAAATGACTAATTTAGATAATCCCTTTTGGAGTTTGGCTAAGAATGGGAGATAAGATGATAGTTGAAAGGAAGAAAGGTAGTGTGGATTGGGGAATTTGGGGGTATTTATATGTAAGAGGAGGGAATCAATGTGGGAGGACAGATTGAAGATGAAAGGAAATAATTTGGTATCAAACTTCCCAAGGACATGAGAGAAGACGGGGCTCAGCAGATTGAAGGACCATCTTTACTTTGGAGATTCAGGCAAAAGAGAGAATGGGGGATGTTGATGAGGGGTTTTGAGATGTGGACTAGAAAAAAGGAGCGAGCTCATAGAAGATGTTCACTATCTTCTTAGAAAGGCAGAGGGCAAGGTTTTCTTATAAGTAGTATAGGAATAGAGAACAGGGAATATAGAAGTTTTAGAATAGCTTCTGTGTAGAATGTGACAGACTCATTTAGGGAAGAATAAAAGAATTGACATGTAGCAAGGGTCTAGCTAAAACTAGATATGTGAATCAAGTCAGCATAGTTCTACTTTCTACTGCATCAATGATTGACATGATCAGCATCCAACAAGAGAGGGAGAAGGTAGAGGACTGGGACCTGGCAAGGCATGGCTGGTGATAAGATGAGGGGTAAGAGATTCAATGAAAACTAATAATGTTATGACTGAATTTGTCAACCATAAGGTCAAGATTAGGAAGTAGGGATGGTGAAAGTAGAATGGAGTGGGGAAATAGGGAAGGTTAAGCTAACTGGAAGTCATGACTAGGGTACTATTGAAGGAAAGAAAATTATAATCAGAGAGGGGCTTCAGAATTTGCAATTATAGGGATAGAACAATTATGGGTGATAGTGAGATACAGGCTTTGCATGGCTGAGATAGAATGAAAACGGAAGTCATGACAACTTAGGTCAATGAAAAAGGTCAAGTCTCCAAGAGAGGGCCCAGCTATATACTTTGAAATATTAAGAAGGCAGGGATTAGGGTAGAGAGAAAGATTGAGTTAGGTACTAGGCTCCTGGACAAAGGAAGCAGCATGGCCCAGTAAAAAAAAAAAAACTGTAACAAAAATTGAACCAGATGATAAGGATGGATGGAGTGAACATCCTAAAGGAGAAGTTGTTGAATAAAAGTGAATAAAAGACACAGTCTGGAAGTAGAGTCAAGGAGCAAATAGTATGCCTACTCTCCCTCCTGGCTCATTGTTTTAAGGGACATATAGAGAGTATCTAGGGATGTAGTGTCTTGTGGGGAGAGTCACATTTCTTTGAGCACCAAAACAATCAGTATGTAAAGAGAAAAAAAACAACAACAGGGAAAACCATCAACAAAACTGTGGAACTGGTACTGTCCATCTCCCCTTTTCAAAGTTCCTCTTCTCCATCCCCGGGGCTTTGTTTTTAGCTGGATATCCACAAATAACTACAATAAACTGTTGGCTTCTTACATTTTGCTGCCTTTTTATTATTTTACAATCTAGAGACACTGGCCTTCTCTATGTTCCTTTCACTGGCTGTGTCTTGTGCTTATTCTTCTTTACTTCTACCTCCTGACTTCCTTCTGGCTTCCTCCTGGCTTCCTTCAAGACTGCTTAAATCTTCTTTTTCTTTTTTTTTTTCAAGATGTCTTTTCCTGTCTTTCTCCCTTCCCATACTTCCACCCCTTTCCTCTATGTATTTTCTCTGAGATTCTCTCTCCCTTACGCTGGCTGAATCTTGCAGGTTTATAGTTGTTTGCATGTTACTTTTCCTTACTAAAATGTGAGAGCTTTGAGGAAAGAAACCATATTTTTGCTTTTCTTTATAGCTTCAGTATTTATTATAGTGTCTGGAATATAGACACTTAATATAGACTTTTTGTTGATGAAGATGATGATGCATATATAGTGGCTGATTCCAATATCATAGAGAACTTCTTTGAAAGACCAACAAGCCTTCAAGGCCCAGGGGAACAAGGAATTTCTGCCTCTGTGGTAGGAGGTAGAGGAGATGCAGCTAGGTCCCTATTAGTGTAAATAATTAATTCCCTTGAAGCGGTCACATTATTTGAATTTGCATTGAATATTTTTGTTGAAATGGAACCAATGACCATATTTTACATAATTATGGATTTGAACAGGATACATATGGATACATGCAACCACTTCAGGGAATTCATTATTTGTACTAATTGGAACCCAGCTATAATTTAGGGGTAGAATAGTCTCTCTCTCTCTTTTATTTATTTCATTTTGGGGGGGTTATATATCTCTCTTTCTCAACCTTTAACTTTTGCTTATAACTGATACTAAGTATTGGTTCCAAAGCAGAAGAGAAGTAAGGGCTAGGCAATTGGGATTAAGTAACTTGCCCAAGGTCACACAGCTAGGAATCTGTCTTAGACCAGATTTGAACCCAGGACCTCTCGTTTCTGGTCTTGTTTTTTTTTTTTTAATCTACTGAGCCACCTAGTTGCCCCTTAGGGTAGTCTCTTGACTAACTCTTGAGGATAACTCTATAAACATTCACAGTTGGTAAGTTGGTGTGACTTGGAGAGAGGCTTTATATTAAGGTTAGACTACTCAAGAACATTAAAAGAACTTTGATCACCTCACACCTAGCAGATTGGCTAACATGACAGCTATGGAAAGTAATGAATGCTGGAGGGGATGTGGCAAAGTGGGGACACTAATTCATTGCTGGTGGAGTTGTGAATTGATCCAACCATTCTGGAGGGCAATTTGGAACTATGCCCAAAGGGCGATAAAAGAATGTCTGCCCTTTGATCCAGCCATAGCACTGCTGGGCTTGTACCCCAAAGAGATAATGGACAAAAAGACTTGTACAAGAATATTCATAGCTGCGCTCTTTGTGGTGGCCAAAAAATTGGAAAATGAGGGGATGCCCTTCAATTGGGGAATGGCTGAACAAATTGTGGTATATGTTGGTGATGGAATACTATTGTGCTCAAAGGAGTGGAGGAATTCCATGGAGACTGGAACAACCTCCAGGAAGTGATGCAGAACGAAAGGAGCAGAACCAGGAAAACATTGTACACAGAGACTGATACATTGTGGTACAATCGAAGGTAATGGACTTCTCCATTAGTGGCAATGCAATGTCCCTGAACAATCTGCAGGGATCTAAAAAAAAATACTACCCACAAGCAGAGGATAAACTGTGGGAGTAAAAACACCGATGAAAAGCAACTGCTTAACTACAGGGTTGGAGCAGATAAGACTGAGGAGAGACTCTAAATGAACACTATAATGCAAATTCCAACAACAGGGAAATGAGTTCGAGTCAAGAACACATGTGATAACCAGTGGAATCATGCGTCGGCTATGGGAGAGGGAAAGGGGGGGACGGGGGGGGGGAGGAAAAGAAAATGATCTTTGTTTCCAGTGAATAATGTATGAAAATGACCAAATAAAATAATGTTTAAAAAAATAAAAAACAAAACAAAAAAAAAAGAACTTTGAAAGCCAAATAGCTGATTTTATATTTGATCTAGGAGGTGAAAGGGAGCCGCTGGAGTTTATTGAATAGAGGAAGATCAGTTTAACAGATGAGACAAAGATGAACTATAGTGGAGAGAGACTTGAGGAGAGATCAGTCAGTAGGTTGTTTTGGTAATCTAGGTGACTTCCCTAAGTAAGACTAGGTAGTCTGGGCAGCATTAGAGGAGAGAAGGAAATGTATAGGACAGATATTATGAAGGTAGAACCAATAGGACTTGGCAACATATTGGATACGGAAGATGAGAGAGAGTAAGAAAATGAGGATGATAATTATTGGGAGCCTGAGTGACTGGAAGACTAGGTAGTATCCTGATAGTAATGGAAAACTTAGAAAAGGGGATCTGAGGGAAAAGATAATGAATTCAGTTTCAGACGTATTGAGTTTAAAATGTCTATGGGATATCTACTTCACGATGTCCAATAAGGTAGTTGGAAATTGGAATGGAAATGGAATGACCCAAATGGAGATCGAAGAAAGAAGTCTGAAAAAGAATGGTCAGACAGGTATGGGTGAGAACAGTGTCACAAAAACCCAAAGAGGAAGGTGTCAAGGAGATTAGAATGTTGACAATGTCAAAGAAATTAGAGATGTCAAGGATTCTTGTCTTTGTATTTGTGTGTGTGAAGATCCATCTAGTCTAGGGTTCCTGAGCTTCCTGGTGACTATAGTACAGTTCCCCTCAAAAAAAAGCATCAGTAGGTATTCTTTTCTTCCTGCTTTCTAGCACCCCTTTTAAGATGACTTCTTGATTAGAATATAAGCTTCTTGAGGGCAGGAACTGTCATCTATCACCATTTTTGTAATCCTTGTAAAGTGACATTCTAATTTGCCTTTTATTTATCTGTGTGTATGTCTTTAGTTCAATTTGTCAAATATTTCAAGTTCTTTCTATGTTCAGAGTGTTACATTAAGCCCTGAGAATATACATGGGTTAATAAAACACTGTCCTTGCCCTCAAGGAGCTTACAGTCTTGGGAGAAGAGATGTTACACATATATAATGACACTGTACAACCCATGGTAACTTATTTAATCTTTCTGAAACTCAGTTTCTTCATATGTCAAAGAAGAGTAATAATATTTATACTAATGACCCACATCACTGGGTTGTTGTGAAGAAAATGCTTTATAAACTTTAAAGAGCTATATAAATGTGAACTATTGTAATATAAAGGAGATTGACAAGTGCTTAGGAGATTAGAAAGATCAACACTTCTGAACCACTGTAAGATCCCTAAAGTGGGGGTAGCTTAGTGGTTCAATGGGTTGAGCACCAGACCTAGAGATAGGAGGCTCTGGGTTCAAATCTGTCCAGCTATACCTGTGTGACTCTGGACAAGTCACATAACCCCCATTGCCTAGCCCTCACCTCTCTTCTGCCTTGGAACCAATACTTAGTATTTATTCTAAGACAAAAGGTAAGGGTTTTTAAAAATCCCTAAGGCAACACAGAAACTTCCCATAGTTCTCCCCTCCCAACCCCAAATACCCAGTATAATGCTCTGTATATCATTGTCAAGAATTGTTGAGTAAATGCATTAATGAATGAAATGATTTGTGGATTGCTCTGCACACTGTCTAGAAACTTGGTAATAATAATAGGAAGAGTGCTGAACTTGAAGGTGGAAGAATTTGGTTCAAATCAAAGCTCTGCCATTCCCTAGCTGTATGACCTTGAACAAATAACTCAGGTTCTCTGAACCTCAGTTTACTCATTTGTAAAATGAGGGAGTTGGACTAGAGAGCCTTTAAAGTACCTTCCAGCTCTGTTACTCCATTCTAAGGAGCCCATTTTGGACAGTCTCATATTCTTAACCATCCCAAGGACCAAACAGATCCACCCTTGCAAAGTTGGGCCTGGAAGGGAAGGACTCAGTCCAGTCTGGGCCCCAGAGGGTACCCCAGGTTTTCTAGTGAGCACAGCCCAGTCGAGGGGCGGGGCAAGCTACTGAGGGAAGACTGCCTGTGGTGGTGGGGAGACTTTTCAGGATTCTGGGACCACGGTGGCCTTAGCCGCACCCCTCCCTGCTCCTCAGCAAATGGAGAGAGCGTGGGTACCTGAGAGTGTGTGGAGAGGTCGGGGGTCTGCCAAGGTTCCGCGTTCCCAAGGGCAACCCAGGCCCCTTCCTCCCTACTCCCTTCCCCCCAAGCATCGCTAGACCGGGGAAAGAGCCCAGCGGGCAGAACCGAGGCCACACTACCCTCACCCCCCGCCCATCTATCCTTTCCCACCCTCCTCTGCCCCACCTGTACGGGGCAGGAGCGCGCCTCTGTCAGGGGCGCGCCTGGGGAGGGGGGTGGCGACGGGGACGCGCCTCGGCGCGGGAGCGCGCCCCCGGGGGAGAACCGGAGCAAAGATGGAGGCCGGGCCGAAGCTGCCGCCGACGCTGAAGCTGCAGCCGTTACCGCCGCCGTCGGGGCCCCGGAACCGAGGTGCTTAGGGTCATCCTGTCCCTGGGTCCGGGTCCGGCGCACGCGGTCTCCCACCCCAGGCCGGCTCCGCTCCAGAGCTCCAGCCGCCGCCTGGAGACCCGGACAGGTTCGTCTCCTGGCTCGGCCCTGGCCCCGGCCCCGGCCCTGGCCCCGGCCCGGGGCCCCGCAGTCTCCTCCGCCCGGCCCGCCTCCTCGGGGCTCGTGGCTTGCTGCTGCGCTGCTCCCCTCTGGGCCTGGTCCCCCGGAGTCCCTGCTCTTGGGCCTTGCGGCCCCTCGCTCAGCTCGGCTCAGCTCGGCCCAGTGCCTGCCCGGCTCCCCACGCCTCCAGTCCCCTCGCTCTGGCCTCCCCTCAGCCCCCAGCTTCTCCCCATCCTTTTCCATCTCCCCCAGCTCCCTGCCCCCAGCATCTTCTCCCCCGGGAAGGAGGCTTTGGGCCTGGGCCCTGGGGCCCCCCCTCTCCCAGCCCCAGTCCCTCTAGGAGTCTTGGGGCCCCTGCCCCGCCTCCCCTGCCCTTCGGCCCCTCACTCCCACCCTTCAGCCCTGGGGTTCCAGGCTGTCAGGCCTCCGTTTCCTTAGCTCCCTCCCCCTCTCCCCGCCCCACCCCCTCTCTCAGTTCCCAGGCTCCTAACCATCAGGTTCTTGACTCCTGGTCCCATAGCCCAGTGCATCTCCGCTCTCACCCTCTATCCCAACCCCAAATCCTGCCACCATGCTGCCCTCCCAGGAGGCCTCGAAGCTGTACCATGAGCATTATATGCGGAACTCGCGGGCCATTGGGGTGCTGTGGGCTATCTTCACCATCTGCTTCGCCATCATCAACGTGGTGGTCTTCATCCAGCCCTACTGGGTGGGCGACAGCGTGAGCACCCCTAAACCCGGCTACTTCGGCCTCTTCCACTACTGCGTGGGGAGCGGGCTGGCCGGCCGGGAGCTCACCTGCCGGGGCTCCTTCACCGACTTCAGCACCATCCCGTCTGGGGCCTTCAAGGCGGCTGCCTTCTTCGTATTGCTGTCCATGGTGCTGATCCTGGGCTGCATCACCTGTTTCGCCCTATTCTTCTTCTGCAACACAGCCACAGTCTACAAGATCTGTGCCTGGATGCAACTGCTTGCAGGTAGGAGGGTGGAAGTGGCCATGGGAGGAAACCTAGGGGACCCCAGGGCCCATACAGAGTGGACTTGAGGGTTCCTGCCTCCCAGACTCCCTCTAAGTCTGCTTGTATTGGCCTTAGGGAGAAGTAGAGGTCTCTGGCTCTATGAGGGAAGAGACAACGACTTTCGAGTACACCTTACCTGGGGTTGTCAGTGTCACTTCTTAAAGTCCCCTCACCTCCTGTACTTGATTCTCATGGTCATTTAGCATCTAAGAGTGGGCTGCAGATAATACTTTTTAGGAACTTCTGTTCTTTGGGCCCAATCTTTGAGGTTGGGGTAGAGAATGAGTATAATGGGTGAGTGTATCTTATATAGCAATAGACTGTATTTGTGAGTTGAAGTTAGGTTAGGGGATGGCATGGGGGGAAATGAGTGTAAAGTGTATATATGTGTGTATTTGTGTGTAGAGTATGTGCTGAGAATGCTTTTCAGTGACTGTGGGGGCTGTCTGTGAAAGAAGTATATGTCTGAAGGGTGTGAATGTGGAAGGTTAGGCAGTTAGGGAGATTTCTAAAGCACCTAGCACATACTTGGGGATGCTTAAGTTAGAACAGATCCCATATCAAAGTGGTTCTCTGGGTCTGTCTTCTTTGTGAAATATCTAGCCAAAGCATTATCCTTAGTCAGGGAAGAGGCTTTTGGGAAAGAGGACTGATTACTATGAATGTCTTCCAGAATCCATTAGAGTTACCCTTTTAGATTAAAGACAGAATTTGAAGACTCAGCTCCTCCCTGCATTTGTCTGAGTGCATGCATGGATGGAGATGGGGGTGGAGTAGGATGGTGGATTTGGGAGGTGGGGGAGGAGGCCTAGGAACAAATGGAAATGGTTGGGGGGACTCCATCAGCCTGGGGCAGATAGGATGAGAAAGTATGACCAAGTGAAGGATAGCATTATTTAATAAATAGACCAGGACTTCTCTGACCAAATTAAAGCTGTCCCCTACAAAGCAATCACCTTAGGAGACCACAGACAGACTACCATTGCTCAACACATTGTGAGAGATTCCTTTTGGGGAGATGCCTTCCAAGCCCATGAAATATCTCAACAATATCACAGTGATGATAAATCTTGGTCCTCTGAAGGTGGATTTTACTTTTGGAAGTGGCCAAAGTTAATTGAAGTCAAAACTTATCTCTGTAGATAATATTTTTGAATAAACTAGAAAATCTTGACATATGAGTAGTGTTTGTATGTATTTTGTGGGTATTGTGTATGTGATCATATTGTTGGTAATATTGAAGACAAAAATGAGAAAGGACTATAAAATAAGATAGATTTTCTTGTGTAAATATATGAAAAATGTGAAAATAACTCATAAAGGACTACAACAAAGTTAGCAGTGGCTGTCTTGTTAGAGTAAGTATAAAGTTGTCCACTCCACTCCACACAGTGATGACTTTGGTGTAGGTATCACTTCATCAAAACTCATTTGTTAAGAAGAGAAATCATAACTCTAGAGTTATTCTTCATATTGCTTTATAGACTCTTGTGCCCACAAATGAGACAGTATAGGGATAGACAGTGCCATCCTCCCCTTTAGGTGTGTATTTCATCCTCCCTACCCCTTTCTTAACCCTCAGTAGCAATCTAGACAATAGCTATGGATGGTTTCTAGGTTTAGTATTAAAGTCCTTAGACATTCTTTGGGAAGTTTTCCATGATTTAAAATTTATTGCTGATTTCCTGATCCCTAAATCTCCCATAATCCATGTAAATTTAATCTTGAGGATTCAATGGTTTTTTTCCTGATTTGTTTGCTGTTGTCTAGGATCTCCAAGCAATCACAAATGTACAAAATGTTAGGGCTAGAAAAGACCTTAGGAATCATCTGGTCCAACTGCCTAATCTTACATATAAGAAAACTGAGGCCTTGAGAGGGAAGATGACTTGTTCAAGGTCACACATAGTTCTGGTAGAGCTGCAACTAAAATCCAGATTCAGCCATGGTTTTCTTTGTACTGTGAGAGTCAAGGAGGGGTCAGAAAGAGCTTTGGAGTTTGTTCCATTTGCTTGAAGGTTTCTGGGCTCTCAGAGGCTAAGATTCTGTTTATTGATAAATTCCATCTTCTGGGACAACCATTTCATCCATACATTTTGCAGGTACCCTAAGAAGAAAAGGAACTAGACATTCTTTCAGAAACCAAAGCCAAGGATATAATGTTCATCCTTGCATTGGCATATGGTGCCCTATAATCTTTACAAGGATTTCTATATCCATTTTTCTTATTCTGTCCTCACCACACTCCTTCAAAGCATATAGGTGCATTATTATCATGCCCATTTAAAAGATGAGGAAACTGAGATACAGAGAACTTAAATTCCTTATCCATGATCATATAGAAAGGCAGTGGCAAAGCCAGGGCTAGGACTTTTGTCTCTTGACTTACAAGACAGTGGGCATCCATTTATTAGACACATATTTACTGAGTATGTATTAAATAAATGGATGCCCAGTTTACATGTGTGTATAGAGGCTTATCACCTGGTGGGCTGAGGGTGGTAAAGTTTTGTCCATGGAAACTTTTTTTTAAACCTTACCTTCTATCTTAGAATCAGTGCTGTGTATTGGTTCTAAAGCAGAAGCACAGTAAGGGCTAGGCAATGGGGGTTAAGTGGCTTGCCCAGGGTCACATAGCTAAGAAGTGTCTGAGGTCATTTTTGAACCAAGGACCTCCTGACTCTAGGCCTGGCTCTCAATCCACTGAGCCACCCAGATGAACACCCCCCATGGCAATTCTTAAAGACTATCTACCAAGATTTAGAAGGGCTATAATCTGTGTCAGTGGAGGACTTTCACATAGGTCTTTAAAATTTTGAAGTATGGAAGTTGTTTCTTAATGTTCTCAATATTTCCTATAGCCAAGAGCTATGGGAAGTTGTCATTAATAGCTGATATTTATTGTACTACCCATTTTCAAAGTACTTTACATATATTATCTTCTTTGATTCTCATTACAATATTGTAAGGTCAATAGTATGAGTATTAGCATTTCCATTTGACAGATGATAAAACTGAGTTTCAGAGAGGTTAAGTGAATCTTCCAAGGTCTTACAATGATAGAGTTAGGACAAGAATCCAAGTCTTTTGAATCCAAGTTCAGGGATGTTTTCACAACGTTAAACTACTTTTCATGATATGAAGCAGTCTTAAGATGACTTTTGTCCTTACAAAGTAGTATAGATTAGTTATGAGCATATTTGTGTATATGTGTATGTTTGTGTATATGTGTGTATACTGTCCTGAAAATCAAGAGACTCAGGTTCATGCACAAACACACACACATATATGTATATGTGAATTTGTTTGTATTTATTCTCCACCTGTGATTTTACTGATGTAGAGAGCTTCCAATGAGGAAAGTCCCTCAATTAATGGAGATCATCAATTCCTCTGTAACTTAGAATCTTAGAGTTTCCTGGAACATTGAAAGCGTCAATTCAATTCACTAAACATATATTAAGTGTCTCCTCTGTGCCAGGCACTGTGCTAAGCACTGCAGATACAAGAAGCAAAAGATAGACCCTGCCCTCAAGGAGATTATAGTCTAACACATAAACACATACATGCCAAGCAAGCTGCAGGACATATAGGAAATAATTAACAGAGAAGAGGCCCTGGAATTAATAGGTGTTGGGGAAGGCTTCCTGTAAGAGGTAGAATTTTGGTAGGAATTTAAAGGAAGCCAGGAAGGTTAGTTGTTAGAATGGAGGAGGGAGAGTCTTCCAGGCCTGGGGGACATCCAAAGAGAATGGCCAGAGTCAAGAGATGAAGTGTTTAGTTTATGCATCACTTAGTAGAAAAGTATTACTAGATCGAAGAGTATATGTTAGGAAATATAGAATAAGAAGACTGGAAAGGTAGGAGGGGGATAGGTAATGAAGGGCTTTGAATGCCCAACAGGGTTTTTTTGTATTTGCAGCCTGGAGGCAACAGGAAGCCACTGGAGTTTACTGAATAGAGGGATGACATAATCTGACCTGCATTTTAGGAAAATTGATTTAATGGCTGAATGGGGGATGTATTAGAGTGATGAGAGACTTGAGGCAGGCAGAACCCCAACAGGCTATCGCAGTAATCAAAATGAGAGGTAATGTGACTTACTTGCTCAGCCCACACAGCTACTATAGGTCAGAGGTAGGACTTGAATTTTCTGACTCCATCCATTGTGCCATGTTGTACTAAATAAAATAGGTTAAGCTGTCATATTATTAATATAAAAGTACTGTAAGAGGTCAGAGGAAGGAGAGAACACTTCTAGTGCATAGGCGAAGAGAGGGGAGAATGGGGAGCCTTATAGAATCCAGTCAGACTAAAGGGAAGTGGAATGATATGAACTGAGCTTTGAAGAGTGGGTCAAAGTTCCATAGTGGGAGACGCAGGGTGGGAGAATTCGAGAGAAAGAGAATGGTGTTGACAAAGGTCTCCAAGGAAAACAGAACAAAACCAGTGTGAGGGATAGTGATGGGGTCACTTTAACTGGAGCAGAATTCCTGCAGGAAAGAGAAATCTAAAAGGGTAAGTTAGAGGAAGATTGGTGAGTACTCTGGAAACTAGAATAATGACTTTGGATTTTTCCTGGAGGGAGGGAGGGAGAAGAAGGAGACAAGGAGAGAGGGAGAGAGGAAGAAAGAAACAGGGAGAGGAAAAGGGGGAAGGGAGAGGGGGGAAGAGAGATAGAGGGGGGAAGAACTGAGAGAAAGAGAGAGACACACAGAGACAGATAGAGAGAGAGAAGTAGTAGTAGTAGTAGTAGTAGTAGTAGTGGTAGTGGTAGTAGTAGTAGTAGTAGTAGTAGTAGTAGTAGTAGTAGTGGTAGTAGTGGTAGTAGTAGTAGTAGTAGTAGTAGTAGTAGTAGTGGTAGTAGTAGTAGTAGTAGTAGTAGTAGTAGTAGTAGTAGTAGTAGTAATAGTAGTGGCATTCAGGGCTCTCAAACTGGGAACAATATGGTGAAAGTAGCATGCAGTAATTAATTTAGTTACAGAATAAATTAGAGGAATTATAATCACAATGCTGCTTGTCAAAGATCTCATAAGGTCTCTTGGCAACATGGACTTGTGAACTTTGAAAGAATCCTTGGATGCACTCAAAAAACCACTGTCTTGTGCCATTTTCTTCCCTGCATTGGGTCTTAAAATAGGCAGAGGGGGAGATACATAGGCAAGTGGGCTGTGGGTTTTGGGCAGCGAAGGGCAGCTTAGCCCCCGAACCTGTCCAGTATTTGAATTTGTGTGTGAGTGCCTGAGGGATATGCCTCAGAAATAAAGGAAGGTGATTGTTTGGCAGAAGATATCAAAAGGCATCAGGGTTAATTATTTGAACTCTTTTGCCATGCCAATTTTTGTAACAATTTACATAGTCAGAGATAGTGCTCATCTGTGGGAAAGAAAGGGTGAGAGCTGTCCATAAAGTCTGAGCAAAGCCCTGGACTCCATTAGTGGGGAATCAGCCCAGCTTTTCTATGTGGTAATAATAACCACCACAGCAATAAGAAACATAACTAGCATTTATAAAGTGCCTATTATGTGCTAAGTTCTTTACAAGTACTATATCATCTGGTCCACAAACAACCTTGGTTGTTGAGGAAACTGAGGCAAAGAGGTGAAATGAGTTATTAAATACTTATGTTTCCCTTTTGTGGTTGTAAAGCACATTATTTCGTTTGATCCTCACAACAATTCCATGAGATGTGCACTGAAAAGATAATTATCCCCATTTTATAGATAAGGAATCTGAGGCACAGAGATGCCAAGTGTACCCAGGATCACACACAGCTTTTAAGTAGCAGTAAGCATCCTAATTCTAAGTTCAATACTCTTTCTACTATATCATACCAAGATGATCAACAATGATTGAGTGAGGAGGCAGCTAGGTGGCTCAGTGGATTGAGAGCCGAGCCAAGAGATGGAGGTCCTGAGTTCAAATTTGATCTCAGGCACTTCCCAGCTGTGTGACCCTGGGCAAGTCACTTGACCCCCATTGCCTAGCCCTTATCACTCTTCTGCCTAAGAACCAACACTCAGTATTGATTCCAAGATGGAAAGTAAGGGTTTAAAAAGGGAAAGGAAAAAACCTCCAAGGACTGAAGGAGTGATAATAGAATCAGGGAGAGGAGAAATAAGAGGCTTAGGAAGCTATGCTAAGAAAGATATGAGATCAATCAATGTGTATCTAGGGATTTGCTTTTCTTTTCTTTGTCTTGCTCTGAATTGTATATTGCCTATTTAAATAAAATAAAATTTAATTAAATGTAAGTACTACTACATAATACTTAACAATTCATATATATTAGGTAATTTATGCTTAGCTATTTTAATAAAGAATTTTATTTTATAAAATAAAAAAGGAAAAGACCAATGTTTAAAAATATATATGCATGTTTGTGTGGGTATATGAACACCACACCACCACCACTTAGTCCATATATCTTCTCCATTATCACTAAAGGACTAGACCCAGTTCTCTGATGACCATAACTCCTCCCTTTCTTTCATTCCTTTCAGGTGGTCTGTTGCCTATTTGTGATAAGGCTGCCATTAATGTTCATTTTTAACAAGGTCTCATCTGGATAAGCACACTGAGGGGTGACTGGGTGATTTGTCCTATTCATTGCTCCCCCTGGTACCTTTGTGGAGGGGGAGGGAAGGGAAAAGGAGGAGGGAAAGTAGGAAGGGAAGGAAGAGAAAGAGAAATTGAGAATTGCATAGTCTGTAAACCAGAATCGGAAATGGGCAAGCGAAGGAATAAAACAGGGCAGTCAAGCCATTGGGCTTCTAGGCTTAACTTTTGGAAATAATGGTACAACATTCTAGAATTTTGGGAAACAATTTGAATTCTAGAACTCCAGAGTTCCAATAAATAAATAAAACATTTGATTTATCCTCCTCCCAGTCTCTGGGCAAACCCCTCAGCTTGACTAATGACATCATCTTAGACCTCTCTTTAGACCTCAGTTCCCTCATCTGTCAAATGAGGTAGTAGATATTTGAGGGAAGCAAATGAAGGCTTGTGATTCAAATTCCTCCTTCCAATCTGTACTGTTGCTACTGCTGTGGCTGCCTATTTTTGTACAGCTTGTTGGGGTAAGAATGGTTTTTATATTTTAAAATACAATAAAACTTTATTTAAAAATGTAAAAATCATTCTTAGCTCCTGGAGAGCAACAAAAAACAGGCCAGGCAGCATGGGCTAGATGAGCTCTAAGGTTCTTTTCAGCTCAGAGATTCTATGTAATTCTGGGATTCTAATGGATTGGGGTAGGATTAAGCTCAGGCTGCTATCTCAGAGCATCTCTGCTGGACTAGTGCTGGGGGCCAAGGGAAGTCTCTGTAATTAGAATGATGGAATGGAGCACCACAGGGGAAGGCGGGGGGGGGGGGGGGGAATGGGAAGGCATTTATTAAATGTGTACTACCAGACACTGTGCCACCCAAGCACTTTAAAAATATCATCTGATTTAATTCTTACCCAAACCCCATGAGGTAGGTGCTATTATCATCCCCATCTTACAGATAGAGAAACTGATGCAGACAGAAATTAAGTTAAATAGTAAGTGTCTGAAGCTGGATTTGAAACTCAAGTCCATCCTGACTCTGAGCCCAGTGCACTGTCCACCACACTACTGAGCTGCCTAGGATTGTTTGTATGCAGGGATTGAAGCAGACACACTTTATTCCTCAAATTCTCCAATCACCCCAACCTTATCCAGGTAACCTTAAGCTTAAAGCCTATTCAGGGCAGCCTAGAAGGCAACAGGACAGAGTGGAAGAGTGAAGGGTTAGGGTGGTATTGAGAGAAGAAGAGCTATTTCCACTTTGTTTTCATGGTATATAGCTGGGGTGGGGAGGAGAGAAGAGGGACAGAAAAGTACTGATTAATGGTATGGATATGAACATCATATCTTCTATTTATTTATCCATTTATGGCACCAGTTGGCAGGGCTGCTGTTATCTTCCTCACTGACTTCTGTGTTGACCAAAGATCTTAGAATTCTAATTATCTGGGCTTTACAATTTTCTGTTCCTTAGGAATTTGACTCTGCCTTGGCCCTTCAGGAGATCTCACTTCACATCCCCGATCTGACACTTATTACTTGTGTTACTATGGACAAACACTTACCTTTCTGAATCTTTTTCATTTGGGCAGTTGGAGAAAATAGCATTCTGCTACTTCCCACCGTTATGATTGTGGGCAAGTCATTTAATCTTTTTAGATCTCAGTTTCCTTATCTGTAAAATGAGGTGGTTGGATTCCATAGTCTTGCAAGCCCATTCTACCTCTAAATCTGATTCTGCAGGTACTAAAATGTGTAATTATTGTTATTGGTATGATAGGTTCCTGGACCCTCTTCTTGATATAGTCCCATTTGGTGACTTCCCATTAGCTCTCATGGTTTAGTTATCATCTTTATGTAAATGATTCCCATATGTATACATACAGCCCATGTATTTCTCTTGAACTAGAGTCATGTAACACCAATTGCCTACTAGACATTTCAAACTGGATTTGACATCTCTTCTTGACAGCTCAAATTCAGTATGTTCAAAACTGAACATTTCCCCAAAATCCACCGAAGGGCTCAAGTTGGTCATGAACTGTGGGCAGTGGTGGGCATTTACCTGCTTCATCTATTCTGGTAGCAAGTCCCCATTCTCCTTTGGAGTTGTTCCATGACTTCTTCCCTCATCCTAGGGTAGGGACCAGTATTCACTCATCAGAAGGACATAATGAGAGGTGAGCAGTCTAAAGAAGCTTGGAAACTCTAGTTTCTAGATTACACAGACTTCAGGGACATAGTCTGCTGAGGTCAGCTTTGTTAGGGCTTCACAGAAATCCTCAGCTTAGACAGTCGCTTAGGAGGTCATGGGGTAGCCTTTCCCAAAGAGGCTCTGTTTTCTACTATAAATGCAGAATCTGCCATCTGTGAAGCTGAACCATCCTCATCATTCAGAATAAGAGCTTTCATTTGGTCTTCTTCAATTATAAAATGAGATGCATCCAGAGGATTAGCAGGCAAGTCATCGGAGTATAATAATAGTCCTTTATATCTGTCTAGTATTTTATACTTGATCTTAGCCAAAAGGCCAAGAAGTGATTGTCTAGTTTTTTAGACTTTGCCAGGGCACTGTCCCATTTAATTCACATTGTGATCCTATGAAATAGGCCTGGGCCTTAGTTTCCTCCTTCTAAGATTAAGATGGATCAGAGGTAAATAACATCTAAGATCCCTTTTAACTCTAAATTGGACGATACAAGGAAGCTCCTTTAATCAGATTGTTTTCATTTGAAAGATGAAGAAATAAAGGTCCAGTGACTTATCTAAGTATATCAAGGTGCTGTGACTTGTCCAAATAGTAGTAGTTAGTGCAAAATTAGAACCTAGGTCTCTAGATTTATAATCCAGTGTCCTTTTTGTCACTAGACTCTGGAAAAACAAAATTCAAAGGAGAAGCTCAAGCATCTGCAAATAGCAACCAGCTAGGGTAAACTAGGACTTCTCAAGGCATGGAGTCTAGTTAAGAAAGAGGAATCTGTCAGGTTTTGCAGACTGAGGAAGGGCAATCCATTAGGTAATAGCAAAGAAAAAGTGGTTACTATTAGTTCTAGGTGGGGAAACAGTATCTAGGAATTCTTTAGATGGAAGAAGCAGAATGTCACCTATGGTTTACAGAGGTAACTTGAGTCAAAGGTCTAGCAAATGTGACAACTGAACTGTTGAATAGGTTGTTTTATAAATTTATTACCCTTACCTTCCATTTTAGGATCAATACTGTGCATTGGTACCAAGGCAGAAGAGAGGTAAGGGATGGGCTAACTTGCCCAAGGTCACATAGCTAAGAAGTGTCTGAGGCCAGATTGAATCCAAGACCCCCATCTCTAGTCTGTATCTCAATCTAGCAAGCCCCATTGAAAAGGTTTTTAACTCTTGTTCTATGAATCAGGTTGTTTGCTCTGTGCCGTGGTTTTGTGTTCCTTAATATGTGTGGGCAGGTAAGGGCTCATAAAGGTTCTTATAGTCAGATTTAATTACACCAGAGGCAGATGGGAAATGGAGAGGGCATTGGGGGAAGCATGCTTTGGTGGAAAGGAGTGGGAAGGACATTCCAGGATGGGAGAAGAGACTATGAGGAGGTTCTAGAGGTCCAGCCTTTTTTGGACAAGTGGGGAACAAGGTAGGCTTGGGAGAAGCAGAGAGTGGAACTGGACTTTGGTTGAGTGATGAGTGCTCTTGAGTAGTGAGTGAGTGTGAGGGAAAGTTGGTGCAGAATCCTTGGAGCCTGTAAGGAGTTTAGATTTCATAGGAGAGGTAGCTCTGCATGCATAAGCAAAAGGGTATATAAAGACTATTGACTGGTGGCTATGTGTGGGATGAACTGGAGGTGGGGGGGGCAGAGACAGGGAGGTCAGCTCAGAGCTTTATGAAATAATGCAGCCATGAGCTACTTTGGGCTTTGGTCAGTGTATTCAGCTGGACTGTGGCCACTTTAGACTGTTAAAGTAATGTTTCCCATAACCCCTAAGTCTCAGTAATTCTGTATGTAGCTATACTGTTCTCATTTTATTTTGTTTGGGTTTGTTTGATTTCAGATTTGTTTTGGGATTTCATTCATTCAATGAATATTATTGAGCATTTATACGTGCCTGTGCCTCGCACTGTGGTAAGTGCTATTGGGTGTGCAGTTCATTTTTTTCCCACAGAACCTTAAGAGTTGGAAAGAATCTCAGACATCATCCAGTCCAACTTGTATCTGGCCAAGAGTCTCTTTTATAACATTCACAATAAGCAGCCATCCAACCTTTTTTCAAAGACTTCTGGTGTTAAAGAGAGCCAATTCAGCTTTTCGACAACTCTCCTTGCTAGGATGTTTTGTTTTTGTTTCTGACATCAAGCCTAAATCTGACTTTTTGTCATTTACAATCAGCATTCCTAGTTCCTCCCTTTGGAGTTAAACTGTATAGATCCATCTTTGTTCCACACGACAGCTCTTCAAATATAACTGTCTCTCCATCCCCAACCAAATCTTCTCTAGGGTAAACTTCCCCACTTGCTTTAACTGATCCTCATATGACATGATCATTAGGTCACCCCTCCTAGGTCAACCTTTCTGGGTACTCTCCAATTTATACAATGTCTGTTCTAAAATGCAATACTTCGAACTCCAAACGATAAATCATATGTGGTACGATCAAATCTGGCACAGTGAACCCATAAAATCCCTAGTCTTGGACTTTATGCATCTCTTAATGTAATCTAAGATTGCTTTTGTGAGAGAGGGCTGTTAATATCATATTGGTGATACATAATGGACTTATTGTCGTCTAAAATCTCTAGATCTTTTTCAGATAAGTGTAATCTAGCCAGGCTTCTTCTACTTAATTTTTTTTAGCTCAAGTATAAGACTTTACAAAAATCCCTGTAATCTTATGTTATTAAATTTGACCCAGTGTGCTCATTTAGGCTGTCAAGATTTTTCAGATCTCAATTGTCATATAACATATTACTTATCTCTCTTAGTTTTATGTTATATTAAAATTTCATAGGCTGGTCATTCTATATCCAAGTCATTTGTAACATGGTCAAGTAAAGATGCTGGGGCATTCAACTGGTCAACTCTTTGGGTCAGACTATTCAACCAGTTAGAAGTCCATCCTTTTGTTTAGCTCATATCTTGCCCACAAGAATAAGAGGACAGACTTTTTCAAATGTTCCACTAAAATCTAGGTTAATTATATTAACAAAACCTCTATTAGACTATAGTAATTCTTTCATAAAGGGAAGTGAAGTTAATATGATGTTCTTGATGAAGTCCTGCTGACTTTTTGTGATTGCTGTTTCCTTTTCTAGATGCTTACTAACCATCTCTTTAGTAACATACTCTAAATTTTTTAAATGCATAAAAGTCAAGCTCATATTTCTATACTTTATGGATTCTATTCTGTCTCTGTCTCTCTGTCTCTCTCAAAAACTGTGATGGTATTTGTCCTTTTCCAGGCTTCCATCTAGAAGACCTCTCTCATTCTCTGTGATTCACTGGCAGTGCCTTAGCAATTGTGCCTTCCAGTGATCATGCCAGCTCTTGCTATATTTCTATTGTTCATTTGATCTTGAGGCTTAAAACGATCTAGGGTAATGAAGCATTCTTTGGATTTTAAATTTTCCAAAACTTAAAACAAACAAACAAACAAACAAATAAACAAATAAATAAATAAGTAAATAAGTAAATAAGATATGAGCAAGCTCAAAATAGAAGCCTAAAAAATTGATTTTCACTGCTCTTTTAGGCTTTTATTGGGGAGTCCTTTCTACGTATAAGAGTGACAGAGAGTAAACCTAACTAATTGTGAGAGCTATGTTCTGATTCCTTAACCAGGTGATAATCAATCACAAGGCCTGGATATTTCTATAGTTGTGATGGGAATTATGTTCGAAACTTGGTCCTGTTGGGTGGGTCATCTAGAAAACTGTGAACCAGTCTGGAATCCAGAGTGTTTGGCCACCGAGAGGAGAGCATTCAGTCACTGAGATGTAATCACTTAAGTGGTAGGGGAGAGAGCCCTTGACCTTAGCCTCAGCCTCCTCCCCCATTTGACTGGAAGAAGATCTAGTAAATTTGGGGGAGCCAGAAGGTTTGGCAGTGTCTCCTGGGACATCAGTGGTTGGCCAAAGTGTTTCCATTAGGAGCCAAGGATAGATTGATTGTGATGGGGACAGACGGCTTCAGTGACCTACAAGGAGTCTGGCTGAAAAACTATACCATATTTAAAGGTAATAACTTGGGGAGGGGTTCATCAAAAGGACTTTCAAGAGCTATTCCTCTTTTGCCACACATATTCTCTAAGCCTTATCTCCCTTTCTCCTGGACCCTGGATGTACTTATGGGAATGTATCACAGAATTTGGGTGTACCAATAGCTTAAATTGTACTATGTTATTAAAAAATATATTTATATATTATATAAAATTAAAAATATTCTTTTTAAATTAAGTCTGGCTGATGACAGGATATCAATAGATAACAGTGGAGGGAGGAATCATATAGGTGGGGGCTCATGAGCTATATAGCATCAGAAAACCACCTTTCAATCACTCAGGTCTACTTCTAGAACCCTGAAAGGAGATTCAGTAACTGTTCTATCAGACTCCCATTTGTCAGTGATTGTCCCATTCTGTGAACTGGGAGAGTACCTCTAGGTCTTTTGCTCCATAGGCAAAGTTCATTCATTCTCTTTGGCAGAGAAAACAGAAGCAAAAGGAGAAATGAAAAGCTCCTTTTCTCCATGGTCCATTATCAATGTGGAATCCACCCTGAGAAGTAGTGCTCTCTCTTCTTTGATTCTCCTCTTTCCCTCCTTTGTGTTATCCTAAGTTTTTTGAGTAAGTCTCAGCTCATTTGGAGCTTTGAGACTCCTGCTGTTCATACAGAACCATCCCACACTATTCCATTCATCTTCTGTCCTTGCTCCCTTCTTTGTATTTGCCTTTTAAGAATTCAGTTGGGTGAAGTGTTTTCTGTGCATTTACATCTGTCTTTTCAGACAACTTCTCCCTTTCTTTATTGGATTTCTTTATCTTTGTATCTTTAGAATATCATTCTTCCCCCCCCCCCCAATCAATACCTTCTGTCTTAGAATCAATACTGAGTAGAAATTGCAAGGCAGAAGAGTAATAAGGGCTGCACAATTGGGGTTAAGTGACTTGCCCAGGGTCACATAGCTAGGAAGTGTCTGAGGACAGATCTAAACCCAGGACTTCCTGTCTCTAGGCGTGGCACTCTATCTACTGAGCTACCTTACTGCCCCTATAATATCATTCTTGATAGCTTCTCATCCCTCCTTAGATGACTTCCTTTATAGAGTTTTAGACCAGGGGACTCTACTTATGTGATCTTTGAGTCCTTTGACTTTGAAATGTTTTCTCCTCAGATCTAGGGTGCATCTCATATATCTCCTAAAGGGATCCCCCAAGTTGACCTTTTAAAAAATTTCTTCTGGTTCCTAATTGGTGGAAAAATCAGGGTCCAGAATTGCAGTTTCTCTCCTTTTTGGTTCCTTTATCTTTCAAAGGATGAAATTATCATTAAAGCAAGTCAAGAAATGATTAGCTACTCTGCTTTTGCCAACTGAGAGTATCCAACAGCAGATGTATGGATAATTAAGATCTCTTATTACCACAACTAATAATAGCTGACATTTATAGGGTGCTTTTAGGTTTGCAAAGCACTTTACAAACATTTTCTTACAACCCTGAGAAGTAAGGACTACAGGTGTTATCATCCCCATCTTAAAGACGAGCAAGAGAGATAGTTGAACAGCCAGGAAATGTCAGAGGAAGGATTTGAACAGAGATCTTCCTGCCTTCAGGACCAGCAATTGTCTTTAAATCTTATATCCCACCTCCATGCTAGTTTTTGATGTTTCCTGACATCTGTCCCTTTTGATCCAAAGAGCTCTCTTATAGGCAACCTTCTTTGTTCTGCACCCCTCGAGTGCACTTACTGAATATGGCTGTAAAATATTTGTGTTGTATCCTACTATTATAGAGTGGGTTCTACTAGTTAGAGAAACTGGGTAGAGAAAACTAGGGTAGAGAAACAGTAAACTGTGCCTCGTTTAGACGACTCCTCTCCCTCCCAGCCCCCTTACTTGCTGCTGCTCCTTATTCAGAGATGCTTAGTGAATGTTTATTGTATGAATGAAAATAGTTCATCATTATCATCCAGTAGGACTGGAAATGACAGTACCTGCCTTTGGTGCTGCGGATTATGTTGAATTTTGAAAACCTGATCTCTGCCCTTGGGAAGTTTAGCTACCTACTGGCAACGACTCAGAGCAGGAGTTCTTAATCTAGAGTCTAAAAACTTGCTTTTAGGCAAAGAAATATACCAATAACGATTTCCCCCGATAACTGGTTTCCTTTGTAATCCATTTCAAAACATTGTTCTGAGAGGGGGTCTGTAGGCTTCCCCAGACTGCCTATGAGGGAGTTGTGACACACAAAAGGTTAAGAGATCCTGCTTTGGTATAATCCCCAGACTCAATTTCCTTCCCTAAAAGTGATATAGTTGAGTCATATGACCTCTAAGGACCCTTCCAGTTTGTGAGGATCAAATGAAATAATCATTTTAAAGCACTTAGAACAGTGTGCTTTCTTTCTATTATTTTTCTTTCTATTATTATTATAGCATATTATTATATTGTTATATATTATTATATATAATATATCATTAATATATTATAGCATAGTACGTTCTAATTGTTAGCTCTTATTGTTATTATTGTTGTTATTTTTATTGTTATTATTAAGCAGCTAGGTGGACATAGAGCACTGGACCTGGAATCAGGAAGACCTGAGTTCAAATCTGACCTCAGACACTCACTAGCTATGTGACCCAGGGCAAAACACTTAATCCTGTTGGCCTCAGTTTCCTCATCTATAAAATGAGCTGGATAAGAGGCAGCTAGTAACTCAGTGGATAGAGAGCCAGGCCCAGAGATGGGAGGTCCTGGGTTCAAATCTAGCCTCAGACACTTCCTAGCTGTGTGATCCTGGGTAAGTCACTGAACCCCCATTGCCTAGCCTTTACTACTTTTCAGCCTTGGATCTGATACACATTATTGATTGAGACAGAAAGCAAGAATTTTTTTTAATGAGCTGACCCTGCCAAGAAGACCCCAAATGAGGTCAAGAAGAGTTGGGCATGACTGAAACAACCAGAAAACAACAGCAACATTATTATTAATAGCAGTATCTACATGAAATAGATTTGTGAATACATGCATATATATGCATAGGGACATGTAGATATGTTTTTACATAGGTCCTTATTACTTTAAGATTTGCAAAATACTTTCACGTCCATAATATAATTCTCATAATAACCTAAGAAGAGATTATTATTTTCACTTGACAGATGATGAAACTGAGGGTCAGAGAAGGCATAGTAATGATAGAAATAATGGAATTTTATCATGATAATATAATTACATAATAATAATAGAAATAAAAACTGTATATGTGAGCATACGTGCATTACATTTTCAAAATGCTCTCTATGACTATTTCATTTAAGCTTAGTAATCTCTAGATGTTGTTATTTTCATTTTCATAGGTGGCATAGTAGCCTTGGGGTTGCTGTTAGGCTTGGTGTCAGGGGATTTGGGTTCAAATTCTATCTCAGATTCTCTCTAGCTGTGCAAGTGTGAACAAGTCACTTAGTGTCTAAGAACCTCAGTTTTCTCATATGAAAATAAGATTAATAACACTACATTACAAGATTGCTGGGAGAAAAGTGCTTTGTACACCTTAAAGTTCTATACATGTACAAGTTATTGTTATGATGAGGCTCTGAGGTAGAAGGAATTCGAACCCAGGACCTTTGGTTCTTTCCAGTGCACCATGTTTTCTCTCTGGTCTATATCTACAGGATACTAGATTTTGACTGGAAGAGATGTTAGACACCATTGGATCCAATCTCCTTATTTTAAAGATGAGAAAACTGAGGTCCAGAAAGGTTAGGTGATTTGTCCATGGTCACACAGGAAGTAAGTGGCATGTTCCAGGAATACAAAGGGAAAAATATTATGTGAGAGCTCTCAGGAAGAGTTAAATGAAAGAAAAATATTTGTAGTATTAGGAAGGACACCTCTCCCTAGGATTGGTCCTATTAGCTAGTCACTTGTGGTAAAATTTGAGGGGCTTTAGGAAGACTGTGTTGCCCCTAAATATATCCATCTCCAACCTGTCATGGTGCTTAAAATTCCTCATTCACAATTTATTCCTCTGGGTCTGGAAGCCTTTTGGATTTTTGCTGAGAGGGAAAGTACCTTAATCACTATGATCATCCAGCATCTCAAATGTAGAGTTCTAAGCCACAGGACAAATGGATATGTGGGGACCCACTTCCCCCCAACATATAAGCATCATGATTCTCTCTGTGGCTTCAGCCCCCATTACTTGTCACGGTAATGGTCCTCTCTTGGGGATCACGTTGCCCTCTTCCCGGCTTCTCTCCACCAATAAGGGCTGGATAAATTGGAGGATAGACTGCCCTATCTCTTTTTGCCATTCTCTCTGAACTGAATTCTTCCAAGGTGAGAGAATTTCTAGTTATGGTTCTTTTTAGTGGGGGTTAGTTGGCAGTCACCGAGAACAAGATTCCATGGGAATGAGACAGTATAGGTGCCAGGAAGAGATGTAGTCTCAGAAAGGAGAAAAGGAAAAAGAAGGCAAGAAGGTATCAAGGTGAATGATGTCTACTCTACCATCAAACTTTAGAAGAATGTCAGAGCCGAGTGCAATGTTAGAGGGCATCTAAGCCAACTTCATCCACTTACAGATGAAGAGATTCAAGCCCAGGGAGGTAACATGATCAAGGTGACGCAGTTAGTGAGAGCACCAAAGCTAAAATCTGAGTCTTCTCATTCTGAACCAATACCCTTTTTTGACGATGGCCAGCCCTGATTGACCTCACAAATCTACCACCATTTCCCTAGGGAAAACTGAAGGCAAAAAGTGGACCATGGGAAGTATGTGGGAGCTTGGCTTGCTGGCAATGAGTGGCTGGCCTCAGGAGAAATCCTTGAGTTAAGGAAGGCTGAGGGATGCAGGCTCTAGCTTGTCTTCCATATTGGCATTGATTTGACCTGATTCAATTTAATTCAATTCACTAAAGATCTTGAAAAGAGCATTGGATTTGAGAGGAAGCATGGTGTAGTGGAAAGAATGCTGGATTTTAGAGTGAGATGACCTGGCTTCTGCCACATTTTACTTGGGTGACTTTAAGTGAATTTCTTGGCCAACTCTGGGACTCAGCAAAATGAGGGGATTCCACCTTCGATGGCCTTGAAGTCTATTGTGAACTGATATCAGAAGTCCTGAGTTCGAGACCTATATTTAGCCCTTATTGGCTATGTGACCTTGGCAGTTTGCTGATTTATCCCTGTCCTGCTTGTTAGAGTTGTGACATTAAGATGAAATGATGTTTAAAAAAAAGATGAAATGATATTGATGTAGCCTGAAACAGTCAGCAGATACCCCGAGAGGAAATTCATCTGGAATCAGGAGGCATGAGCTGAAATTCCAGCTCAGATACTTACCAACTGCATGACCCTTGGTTGAGTCACTTAACTTCCTTGGGCCTCAGTTTCCTCATCTGTAAAATGATGAGATCAGACTCAATCTTGGATTTTATATAAATAGAAGACATTAAAAACCTGCAGAAATGGAATATGCTGTTTTCATCGTTTGTTATTTGGTTATGCCAAAGGACTAGTTGACTTTCTTTTGTATAGATGACTTGGAAAAGGGCAGGTGGGGGAATACACATAGGCCTGGAAGAATAATAAGTAACATTTATAGAGCTCTTTTACATTTACAAATTATGTTATATATGTTATCTCATTTGATCCTCACAACTGCCATGGGAGGTAGGTGCTAGTAATATTATCCCATTTTATAGAGGAGGAAACTGAGACAGAGATTAAGTGACTTGATCAAGGTCTCACAGCTGATAAATGGATTGAAATAGGACTTGAACTCAGGTCTTCCTGCCTCCATACCCAGAGCTCTATGGCCACTTAGCTGCCCCATAATCATAATTGTTAATAATAATAGTTAACAGTTAGCATTTACTATGCCAGGTACTATTTATCCTTCCTTGCTTCCTCCTTACCTTTTCCCATCCTTCCCTCCCTCTCTCTTTCTCTCCTTCCTTTCATCCTTTTTCTTTCTTTCATCTTGTTTTAATATCAATTCTAAGACAGAAGAATGGCAAGGGCTAGGCTGTTGGGGGGGTTAAGTGACTTGCCCAGGGTTGCACAGATAGGAAGTGTCTGGTGCCAGATTTGACACCATATCTTCCTGGCTCCAGACCTCATTCTGTATCCACTGTGCTACCTAACTGCCCCAGCAGTTGTCCTTTCTTGAAGCTTCAGCTTGGTATTCAAATGAGGAAGCGATTTTCTTCTTTAGGTGTTTCATTCCTAACTCATGGAGCAGATCATAGAACCATAGATTTGAAAGGGACCTTACTAGCCTTCTAGCTCAACCTGATCAAGAATATCCTCTTCAACATCTTGAGCAAATGTCCATCCAGCCTCCACTTAGAGATCCCCAGTGAGGGATAACCCCCTACTTCCCAAGACAGAGCATTCTACTCTTGAACAATGCCAACTATTATGACTTTTCCATCAAGATAAAATCTTCCTCTTTGTAGTTTCTCCCCATTGCTTCTAGTTCTACTCTCTGGAGCCAAGTAGACCTTGATGGATTCTTCATGAGTGCAGAGATAGTTTTATCTTAGGATATCAGATTATATCCTACCTCCTCCTAAGGAAATCCAGACCATCATCCAGCAGGCATATATGTGTGTGTGTGTGTGTGTGTGTGTGTGTGTGTGTGTGTGTGTGTGTGTGTGTGAGAGAGAGAGAGAGAGAGAGAGAGAGAGAGAGAGAGAGAGAGAGAAAGAGAGAGAGAGAGAGAAGTAGGTGTTGAAGTAGGGATGGTGAGACTAGAACTAAGAGTATCAACCCATCACTGAATGCACAAGTCAAATACAGGTCTAACATCAGGTCCAGGTGTAATAATATACTCATTTGTCATTCTGTCAAGCCCACCTTGACATTCAAAGCCTTTTAGAATCTGGCACCAACCTACCTTCTAAGCCCTATTACCCCCTACTGCCCTTAAGTCTCACTTCCCCACACGTATTCATTGTAACCATAAATTTTCATATACTATTCATTCATTCATTCATAAAATCATAACAGGTCTTAGCATCATCACCTTAGAAATAATCAAATCTGACTTCTGTTACAGATAAGGAGACAATCTAGAAAGGGGATGCACATCATTTGAAGACATACTGGCTACAAAGAGCAGAACCAGAATTCTAACTTGGGCTATCAGACTCCAAGTTTAGGGCTCTGTCACTCATTTTATTTTTTTAAATCAGTGAAAAGTCCACCTTCTCTTCTTCTTTTTCTCTCCTCCTTATTGAGAAAACAAAAAAAAAACCAAAAGGCCTGTTACAAACATCTATAATTGAGCAAAACAAATCCTGCATTGGTCACCATCCAGTGCTACTTAAGAGATAACATGTTAATTAATACAGTAAACATTTATTCAAAGATTACTGTGTGCATTTAAATATGAATTTCACAAGTATAAGATGGAGCCTAGCTAGATAGATGTTCATCAGAAAAAAGCAAACAAACATGGGTGTCTTGGACTTCAAGGTCAATATGTGTCAATAGTGTGAATTGGCAACCCAAAGAGTAAATATAATTTTAGTCTGCATGAAGAAAGTCAGAGTGACCAGAAGTAGGAAGGGGCCATCTGCCCTACTGCCCCTTGCTCTGGTGAAGTCACATCTGGAATGTTGTGTTCAATTCTGGGTGCCAAGGGCATCAATAAAATGGGGAGCTCTACCTAAAGTGGATAGGAGGCCTACCAGGATGGGGAAGTCACAGGTTCATACCATATAAAATCCAGTGGAAGGAATTTTGAATGTTTAACTGGAGGAGATAATGGTAGGAGGGACATGGTAGACATCTTCAAGACTTTAAAAAGGAATGTGACACACAAGAGGATATAAACTTATTAGGTATGGCATTGTAGGGAATAGGAGCAATGGGCAGAAATTTTGGAGAGATTTAGGTTTGATGTGAGGGAAAATGAATGGCCCAATTATTCACTCATGAAAAACTAAATGAATGAAGAACGAATTTTGCCCATTCTATGACATACAGGTGAATTACTGACTATAGAGCTCATCCATTATTATCTGTATCTTGGATAGACATTGCAAATGGACAAAGCAGTCAGGTCCAGAATTTAACAGGAGTAGGAGAGAGAGAGGGCCAGTTTGTCTTCTGCGGAACTACAAAGTTCTTTTAACTATTTCAAGTTACCCTAGCCAAAAAACCAGGAAGAAAAAAAGTCTCTTGAATACCAATATTTCTCCAGTGATGTTGCATAACTACAGATGAAGAGAATATATGCTGTCTTCTTCCTTCAAATTATCCATTTGTGTATAACCACATATGGTTAATATCTGTTATATCTCCTTAGAAGAATGTAAGCTCCTTGAGGGCAGGGATTATTTCATTTTTTTCTTTCTATCCCCATCATAGCATTGTATCTGGCATATGGTAGTTTTTAATAAATGTTGAATTGAATTTTGGTGAATACGGACATAAAATATGAAGACATTAATGAAAAGAGATAGCTTTAGCCTATAGATGGATGATAGAGATATTCATATTAATATGGAATGAAGACATATGATCCGGGTATTCACATTGATTGTATACGGGATGGAGATTATATAGCCATAGATCAGATGTATGATGGAGATAAGGGAAAAGTAGCCTGGGGGGGATCAGAGCATGAAGGGCCTTGAATGTTAGGCTAAGGACTTTGAAATTAATCCCACAGGCAGTTGGGAACCAGGAAAAAACTTTACTGCTTCCCTTGTTTGAAATATTTTCCTTTCTTGAACTGCCTATTGAAAGATCGTCATCCTCCTCCTGGAAGCTCACATCATTCTCATCACCAACACTGCTCCCTAACACTTTTTTCTATGAGTCTTTCCTTGTATCAAGTGGTTCTCTCAACAGACTGTGAGCTCCTGGAGGGCAGGGACCACTGCCCATACATCTCTCTTTCTCACACACACAGTTCCAATCCAAGGACTTGGAACATAGGAAGTAATGATTGAAAACTTGTTGAAATTAATTAACTGAAATTTGCAAAAAGACATAGTCTCTGCCTTCTGGGAGGTGACTGTGCTTTTAGGGAGGTAAATATCTTACCCACTTTCCATTGCCAGTGTACTAGGCACTCAAGGGGGACGATGCCAAATAGAGGG
>NC_077233.1:51968889-52056389 GCF_027887165.1 Monodelphis domestica | reverse complement strand
AAGGAAGGCCTCCTAGAAAAGGGGGCAGAAGAAGCAGGAGTGAGATGCTGCTGTAGTTCATACGGAAAAGGATGAGAAAGGAACAAGTAAGAATTAAAAGGGGAGAAATGTGCAACCTGCTCAGTCTTGGGACCTTCATCATTGTCAGAAATAGATGGTGTCCCCAAAGTCTTTGTGAAGTTTTAAGCTTTTAAAGCTTTAACTATTAAAGTTGAAAACTGTAGGAAGAATTTGGAGACTCCCTTTATAAGATATTTAGGTAGTAATTCAAAGTTTGCAAAATATTTTAACATTTTCTTTATCACTTTAGGTCTAAACAATCAGAAAAACAAGATATATGTATATGTGTGTATATATACATATACATGCATTTATTTATATACATGTACATATACATGTTGACATCTGAGTCTCACAGAAATACCATGAGATGAATATTCTAGATATTTATACACAAGGAGACAGTGTCAGAATTGGGATATTTACTGCTTCTCCCCCCAACCCCCAGCTACCAAAGGGGTACCTATAAGATGTAGTTTTAATCTTTACTTTATACTACAGATTTATCTGTCTCTCCCCTCCTTCTCTCTGACCTCTTCAAACTTGCCCATCCTGTATCTCTTCCCTAGAAGACTTCCATTCTCTTCCATAAACTTGCTAATCTGGATTAAGGTATTCATTAGAAGGGGAGTTCATGGGTTAATATATTATTCTCCCAAGCAATTTACTCCTTCTCTCCCCTTGAACAGGTCATCTCACATCATTAAGCCTTGGTTTCTTCTCTTAAGGTGAGAAAGCCAGAGAAGATGTCCTCAAAGAGGCCCGACACTATATGATTCTTTGAATTCTGTAGCATAATTTTAACTGGGATATTCTGATAGCAGTGCTGTAACTTGCAAGTGTAGATTATTATCTAAAGAATGGCAAACACCATTCAACAACTGCACATTAAGGATATGCTAGGCCACACTGGGTGTCCATGGCCCCAGGACAAATTAGATACTGCCCTGTCCCAAAGGAGCTTACCATCTAGTAAGGGAGATAAGAGAGGCACACAGAGAATTGTCATGTAGAAGACTCCTATACAGATACTGGTTGTAATAGATGATTTTTGGGACCCCTTTCAATTCTGAGATTCCAGCAATTATTATGCAAATCCAAACATTGCCCACTTTAAAGGAGAGACTGGAACAAAGTACTACAAGATTATGGGAGAAAGGAATCATTTCCATTTGGGGGTGATCAGAGATGGCTTCATGGAAAAGGTAATTGACCTAGCCCTGAAGGAAGGAAAGGATTTCAAGATGATCACCAGCAGCAGCAGCAAGAGCATCACTACCACTACCATCATTATCCTCTCCTGGCTCAAAACAGGACTCCAGCAAAACATTCCTAATTGTAGAGTGTATCTATGTTGTGGGAGAGGGTTGGGTTCCCCATGAGGGACACAGTCTTCAAATCCAGGACTATTTGGATCAGACAAAAGAACCTGCAGACCTGTGATGGGGGACAAGATATGAGCTATAGGGCTATCTGTCCTGGTTGTCTCCCTAGTGACTTGTTTTCATTTTGAGGAATCTTAGCCTGGTCTAGGTCATCTCAAGTCCAGAAGGCCACCCGAGGGGTCAAGGTGGTGCTAGGGTCAATGTCCAGGGGGAACCGAGACTTTTGTAAAGAGATGAAGCTAATGAAGCTAGAGTCCTTCCTTCCTCCATCCATCAGAGGGACTCAAAATACAACAGGGAACTTAGGACAAAGAGAAATAGAAACTGAAAGTCAGATAAATAGATAGATAGATAGATAGATAGATAGATAGATATAAATAGATTAGACAGACAGACAGCTAGACAGATGAAAGAGAAAGGAAGAAGGGATGGAAAAAGGAGGGGGGAGAGGGAATGCAGAGAGATACAGAGAGAAATAGAAACTCAGAAAGATAGATATCTCAAAGAAGAAGAGACAGACATAGATAGAGAAAAATAGATAAACATATCAAGGGGGGAGAGAGAGAGAGAGAGAGAGAGAGAGAGAGAGAGAGAGAGAGAGAGAGAGAGAGAGAGAGAGAGAGAGAGAGAGAGAGAGAGAAGAGTAAGAGATCAGGGAAAGGAAGTATCCACTGAAAGACAGTACAGAGAGATGGAAAGGAAAAGACTCTAAAGGGAGTGATTTGAGAGGGGGAGGGAGAGATGGAGGAGGAGCAGGGTTCAAAGGGAGAGGAGTTGAATCTGGAAGCCCAGCAGCTAGCAGACCCAAACCAGTGAGCTGGGAGTGAGCTGGCAGCTGTTTCCATGGAGATAGGAATTCACTCACCAGGGGAATGATGAGTGACTACAGCCCTAGCCCTCTACTGCTGGGGCTTAGGGTCCTTTTTTCCTTCTGCCGATCTTGTTATTCCCCCAAATCCAGCCCACTCAAGCCCAACCCAGCCCAAGCACGGGGGTGTGGAAGATACAAAGGGAAGATAAGAGTGGGACCTGATGGACTGAGGAGAGGATTGGGGTAGGTAGTATGGTTTTTAAGGTGGGCTTGTATGAGGCCAGATTTGACTGTCCTTTTCTCACCCAGGACCCATTATCTTCAGGAGCAGGGTTCTTCTTCCTCTATCCATTGGACTTAATGACCTTGGCCATGACAATAGAAATGAGAGGGACCTTCCAGGTCAGATCTGGGCAGGGAGGAGGAGTAGTTACAGGTGGGGGAGGCAGAGAAGGACATGCCAAGTAGAAATCAAGAGGAGGGAGGAGTGGAAATAGGGAGAGGAGAAACAGGGAAAGGAGGGGAGGGGTAGTATAGGCAGAAGGAGAGGAGGGAACCAGGAAGGAAGATGCTAAGGAAGCAAACATGGCTGAATTAACGGTTACTGAAGCCTGCTTTCTTCTTCCAGCCTTGGGTTCTGTCTCTCCCAGTCCCATTCCCCACCAAATGACCTTGAATTTTACCATATCTAAAGTACAAAGTATCTGACCTCTTCTGCCTCCAAATCACTCCCTGTCGTTGTTGAGTGATGGGAAGTGAGGGTAGGGGGCAGGCGAGATAAAAGGAAGTCTCATGCCTCCATAGAGGGGTGATATTAAGAGTGGGGTAGCAGGGTGTGAAGGAGGGTGATTTTTTAGGAGGAAGATCCCCAGGGTACGCTGTAGTAGATAGGAGTTTTGCAATTTGGGGATAATGAGGCAATTCTGAAGGGAGCTTGAGTTCGGGGGCATCTCCTCTTTCTCTCCCTTAGCTTCAGATGCCAAGCAATTCATCTAATGGATGAGCATGTTCTCAACGGGGTAATGAATTCTTAAGTGCCTGGAGGTGGCGGTAGTCCCCATCCTGCCTTATAGAAGGGAGCAAAGAACTAGAGTCAAACACCGTGGAAACCAGGAGAGCGGTCCTTGGGACTGGCCAGAGTCAGGATCATCTTCCTCTTCCTTCTTCTCTCCCCATTCCCATCACATCCATCTTCATTTAGGCAGGGCTCTTGGCTTTGGGGATTTTCCATTCTAAGATAGACTAAGATGGAGACAAGTTTAGGATGTGGAGGTCAAAGGGCAGAAACAGGAGCACACAGGCAGCAGGTGTCAAACCTTTTAAATACCTTTAGGACTGGGAGCTGACACGGTCAAGGGTTTGATGCAGGGAGAGTGCCTCATCAGACTGGGTGGGATAGGAGGAGCTTGTCCGTCCTCCTCCAGTTAACCCAGCAAGGCTTCAAGGGAGAGATTTCAAGAGTCATTTAAAGGAGGTGAGAAAAAAGGCTTTGCAGTAGAACAAACTGCCATAGTAGAACCAACAAATATAGTCAACAAACTTCTATGAAGTGCTTACTGTGTGCTGGGGACACACATGAGAAAGGCAAAGTCCTGGTGTCTGCCTCAGGGATTTCACATCCTAACGCGAGAAAAAACACATACATCAATTGGCAAGGATCTAAAGAGTCCAAGGAAGATCTCCCAGGGAAAGGCAGCTTTCTGAATAACCGCCTCCATTGTCTGGAGGGCTCCTCTGTCGTTGGGGGAGAAAGTTCTGGGTGACTGCCTTGTGGCGATGAGTAGCCGAGGTAACGAATCTCTTTTCTCGCCCCTCCCTGGCTGCTGTGGGGGCCTGGTCCTCCCTTCCTCCAGCTCTCTGCCTGGTCCTGGGCTGCATGATCTTCCCTGATGGCTGGGATGCCGAGACCATCCGAGATATGTGTGGGCAGAAGACGGGGAAGTATTCTCTGGGGGACTGCTCTGTGCGCTGGGCATACATCCTGGCCATCATTGGTATCCTCAATGCCCTCATCCTCTCCTTCCTCGCCTTTGTGCTGGGTAACCGGCAAAACGACCTCCTGCAGGACGAGCTCAAGACAGAGAGCAAAGGTGAGTGGGGAGGAACCGATGGACTGGGATGCTCTAGATTGGCCAAGGACCTGCCACTCACTTTATTCCAAGGAGAGATCAAGGAGGTGGAGGGGAGGTTGGGATGGAGCAGGGAATGGGCCTGTCTGCCAGTCCAGAGATTCATTTTAGGGAAAAAGAATATATTTTGGGGGTAGCAAGGTAGCACAGGGGATAGAGCACCAGGCCTGGAGTTATGAACCTGGGTTCAAATCTGGCTTCAGACACTTCCTCGCTGGGTGACCCTGCACAAGTCACTTAACCCCCATTGCCTAGCCCTTATCTCTCTTCTGTCTTGGAACTGATACTAAGACTGCAGCTAAGGGTTTAAAAAAAGTGGGGGGTAATAGAAGTCTTCCTCAGCCTGAGAGAGGTAAGACCAGGGAACCAGGGGACAGTTGTGTGCTTGTTTGAGTGCTGAAGTCATCACGATGCTGAGCACTTGTCTAAGGGGGCTTTGCAGCATCTGGCCTCAGACACTTCCCGGCTGTGTGACCCTGGGCAAGTCACTTGACCCCCATTGCCTAACCCTTACTACTCTTCTGCCTTGGAGCCAATACACAGTGGGAATTCTGCCACATTAATTGTTGAATCAGAAGACCTGGGCTGGTTCCCTGACTGGACCTGTTGGTATCAAGTCACTTTGTAAGGCTAGCTAGAAGGGGCCTTAGAAACCATTGAGTCCAGCCTCTTCATTTTGCAAATGAGGAAATGCCCATGTACAGAGGAGAGTGACTTGCCCAAGGTCACACACAGTGGCAGAGCCGAGATGGGACCCGAGGTTCTCTGACCACAAACACACTTCTCCCTCCTTTGGGTGAGGCACCTGCTCTGTATTCCATTTCCTCATCCGCAAAACAGAAATAATATTTGCTCTATTTATGTCACAGGGTTCAAATGAGTTATTGGTTTTTTCTTTTTCTGGACCAGTGATTCATCAGTGGAAGAGCTCTGGGTGAGAGAACTCCTTCTTGTGAACTTAGAGTCTTAGGGAGTTTCTTTTTTGGGGGGGGAGGGGCTCTGGTAGGGGAATGGACTTGCTCAAGGTCACACAGCCAGGATGGGTCAGGGGTAAAACTTGAACACAGATCTTTATGAGGAGGCCAGCACTCTACCTACTCCCCTAGGCTGCTTCTCCAGTGACGTATGTATGTGAGTCAAGTGCTCAATAAACCTTCGCGCCAATGGAAACACAAACTCTTCTTTTCATGGGATTTCTCAAACCAGTTTTGGTGGAGACCATCTCATTCTACCCCAGGATCCTCTGCTTAGGGCGGTCTCTCAGGAGAAGCCCTAGATTCCTTCTAGTGACTCCCATTTGAGAGTTTGTTACCTGGTAGCTGAGGCTGACTGGCTAAGCCAAACATGGCCATCACAGGGAATCTTCTGCCATCTTCCCTCTCCAGGCCCACCTTCCCATCCCTGACCTCCAAAGAGCTGCTCAGGTCCAAATCAATGTGCCCAGGTGTTCCCTCTTGGCTCCTTCTCCCTCTCCCCTCTGTAGTTAGTTTTGTCCCCAGGCTTATAGCATGTTTACTTTCCCCTCTGGCCGAAGCTGACTTTCTTTTTCCTTAAGTGGTCCAGCCAGTCCACACAGCCTCAATAGACCTCCATCCTGTTCTCCATAACTAGAACTGAATGGCTAACTTTTTTTAAAACCCTTATCTTGCATCTTCAAGTCATTACTGTGTATTGGTTCCGAGGCAGAAGAGGGGTAAGGGCTAGGCAATGGGGGTTAAGTGACTTGCCCAGGGTAACACAGCTGGGAAGTGTCTGAGGCCAGATTTGAACCCTGGACTTCCCAACTCTGGGCCTGACTCTCCATCCACTGAGCCACCCAGCTGACTGCTGAACAGCTAACTCTTGATTCTCTGAAATAACAAGGCAGGAGGGGGCAAAGACAATTCAAAACTCTGGATAAGAAAAATAAATAAATTTGCTTTCGGAATGGAGCAAATTACACCTGCTAGACCTTGAAGAACAGAACACAGACCATCAGAACTGAAAGGGCTTTGAGATCATTCGGTGAATCCAAACCCCTCATTTTATGAATGAAGTATTGAAAACCATAGAAGAGAAATCATTTCTAATCTTTCAGTTAGATACTGCTACATGTAGCTTACCGTCCATTTCCCACCATCCTCAGCCTTATCCAGGTCTCTCCCCAGAATATTTTTTTTGGGGGGGGAGAGGAGGAAAGGATTCATTAAATAAATACATATATAAAATAAAGATCAAGTTTTTCCTTGTTAATAATCTTTCAATATTTTATTCTTTGCCAATTATATGCACAATTTTTAATGTTTTCTAAAAATTTGATTCCCAAATTTTCTTCCTCTCTCCTTCCTGTTCCCCTTAGATTTTTTAAAATCTTGCACCATTAAATAAACAAAACTCATAAAAAGGTTCTTCTCTATCCAAGAGAAAAACTGTGTACAATTACTCAAAACTACTGCTCATGTCACTATTTCTATAAAAAGACCAATCCCCTTGTGAATATTAGTCCACTTAGATATTTCCTTTGGATCGTGGAAGGCAAGTCTATGCAGGCTCTATTCTCTGAGGTGGGTATTGCTTTTGGATGATATTGGGAGTATTTGAGTCAGGGATATACTGGTAAATGTTTAACAACCGGCTCTATGGAAAAATGTGTGCGCTTAAAAAAAACCCTCACCTTCCACTTTAGAATTAATACCATGTATTGGTTCCAAAGCAGAAGAGCAGACTCATTCCAGAAGGGCAAGATTAGGGACTAGCCCTCTCTAAATCTAAGGGAGTTTTCATTCTAAGGGGCAATGGGTGAGATAGATTAGAGGAGAATTCTAATCCTTCCAGTTTTTATTTCAGGACCCCTCTCTCCCACAGCCCTACCTTCCATGTGTGGGTCCAGAATGTAGAGTTTTACCTCAAGATGCAAAGCTGGGATGTGGTGGGGTTGTGTCTTAGGTGATCTTTATTTAACACTATTTCTCTCTCTCTCTCTCTCTCTCTCTCTCTCTCTCTCTCTCTCTCTCTGTCTCTGTCTCTGTCTCTCATCCCCCTTATCTCTTCCTTCCTCCCCCTGTCCTCCTCTTTCCCCTTCCTCTTTCTCTTCCCCCTCTCTTTCTCTCTCCTTCCCTTCCTTTCTTTTTCCTCTCCCCCTTCTCCCTTTCTCCTCTCTCCCTCTCTCTTTCTCCTCTCTCCCTTTCTCTGTCCCTCTCCTCCCTCTCTCCCACTCCTTCGCTCTCCCTCCCTTTCTTTCTCCTCTCTCCTTTCTTCCTTTCCCCATCCCCATTCTCTCCTCCCCTCTCTCCCTCTTTCCTCTTCCCTTCTTCCCTCTCCCCCTTTCTCTCCCACCTCTTCCTCTCTCCCTCCCTTTCTTTCTCCTCTTTCCTCTCCCTCTCTCTTCCCCTCTCCCTCCCTCTATCTCTCTCCTCTCTCCCCCTCTGTCTTTCCCGCCATCTCCCTTCTTTTCCTCCCCTCCCCTCGGCCTTGCAGATTTTGTTGGCTCTGCGGTAAGTTCTGTGTTACGATCTGGTGGGGAGGTCCCAGGGTGGGGGGCTCGGTCCTGTCCAGTTTCTCACTCACAGGGACCCTGAAGGGCAGGATCTCAAGCCAGAAAATATGAGCTCAACTTGTCCAGTCCCCCTCCCCTGATCCCTCCATTTGAACCCCTGGGGCAGACCCTGGCATCAGACTACTCTCACAATAGTGCTGCCCCCCTGCCTTCCCCTGCCTACCTCCCTATCTCTAGTCCTGGCCAAGGGAGTGGATCGGGGTGGCTTCCTGACCTCTGGAAGGAGGGAAGGCTTGGGCTCTGGTTCCCAATGGCACCGGACTTTAAGGAGAAATAGACTTTCCCTGAGCCTCTCCGGGTTTCCTTTTCCCATCCTCCCTTCTAACGTCACCGGAGGTATCAGAGCCATCCCAGGCCAAGAAATTTGCTCTCACCAGTGGTGACTCAGTGACCAAATTTTTTGGTTCCAGACCATCGGGGGAACCTGCTATCCTCCTGGGGTTCCCCCTCCCTCTCCCCCTTCCTGGCACTGGCCCTCTAGGGTCCCCACCCACAACTGCAGGTTCAGTTCTCAGTTTGGGGGCTGCCCCGCCTGGTGCTGACTCCCTCTGTCCTGGCCCCCCTCCAACCCCTCCCAGAACATAACAGAGATGCTGCCACTGGGCCTCGCCCTCTCTGGAGGCCCCGGACTGGACTCTTTCCCGCCTTTTTCTGCCAACGACGGTTCAGTGACCTGCACCTCGAAGCCTCAGATGCTGCCAACCTCCCTTGGGCGGCCTCCCCGAGACCCCGCTCTCCCCAGCCAGCTCACCTAAGATGAAGATGACCTGCCTGGAGGGAGGGAGCACGGAGTCCTGGGGTCCTTCACCCCTTCCTCTCTTCACCCGACACCCCACTGGCCACTGACCCCACCGCTTTCCCCAGGGTCCAGCCAGCTGCAGCTTGGGGTCAAGACAAAAAGATCGACTGAATTAACTGCCACCATGCAGAGACGCTGGGGAGAGAGGCTGGACAGCTTCTCCTTCATCCCCCCGGGGCCAGGACCCTCCTCCCCTTTCTCGTCCTTTCAGGCTGAACCGGAGCTGCTCCCGGACCCGGGCAGGGGGCGGGGGTTGCTTTCTTTCTGGATCGGGCTCCCTCTCCTCCTGGCCCCCTCTCGGGAGGACTCCTCCACAGACTGGGCCCAGCCTCGACGCCCCTCATCTGCCGCCCCCCCCCTTGGCCTGGGCCTGTTTTGTACAGCACAGAATTCTCAGTTCTTTTGTTGGTGGGGATGGGGGAGGGAGAGTGGAAGAGGGGCCCAGAGACATTCCTCTCCTCCATCTGCCAGTGGCAGAAACTGGCCTGTTTCTTTGATACTTTTATGTGCAATTTGAACTTGCAGCTCACCTCCAAACAGGGTACTCCCCGTCCCCCCCCACCCCGTGCCCCATCTTCTCTCTGCACCCCTACCCCCAATGGGGGGCCTCCACTTCTACCACTTCATGCTTTAAGTCCATTGTTTTGGAGACTTGATGGGGCTGTAATTGGGGCCAAGGGAGCAGGTGAACGTGTGTGAACATGTGTGTTTGTGTGTGTGTATGTGTGTATGTGTGTGTGTGTGTGTGTATGTACTACAGGTAGTCAGAGAGGGAATGGGCTTCTTGCCTTATCTCCTTCCCCCATCCACCCACCCTCTGCCTTTCTTTCCAGAGTGGAGAGATGGAATCAGGGGCACCAGGGGAAGTTCACGGGGTCCTCTGGATCGTAGGAACAGAGCCACTAGCCTTGGGGACCTCAATGGGGTTTGAACCCCTTCTTTCAACTCCTTCCCCATCCCTCTCCAAAAGAGTGGGTGTCCCCATTCACTCTCACGTCCATGGGATTTAGATTGGATTATGAAGATGTCCCAACATAATTCCTCTCCCCCCTCCCTCTCCCCAGTGGATCAGAATCTTTGCTTATCCCCTCCCCTCCCAGGAAAAGACAGAGCTTCTGCTTCCATTCCTTTCCTGCCTCCCATCCCGGTCTCATCCCCTTTGTGGAGTCAGGAGACCAGGTCCCTGGATGGTTTGGGATAAGGGTGGATTCCCAGAGGTCCTGGACTTTCTCAGACCCTTTTCCTTCCTTCCCCACCCAGGGGAATCATCCCACTCATGCACCTCCACTCTGGCTCCAGCACTGTGCTCCCCTCTGACTCCTTCCCCTTCCTCTTCCCACAGGAAAAAAAAAAGAACTTCATAAAAAAAAAAACCCAACCCAAACCACACAGCAATGCTACAATACAGTTAGGGTGAGAGTGGGCATGCGGGATCCAATGACGCTCCCAAAGATGAGGACAGACTCATCAGGGGGTGGCAATGTATGCAATGAGCTCTTTGAACATACACACCAAAGTTCATATGAGAAGGCTCCAGGCTGAGGGAAAGGCAGGTAACAGTCATAAAACAGACAGACAGACGGAAACAGAGATAGAGACAGAGACAGAGAGAAATGATGAAGGGAAGAGACCCAGGAAGTACAAGCAAAAAGGGCTACAAGGAGGGAAAGGGGGGTAAGGGAGAGAGGGAGCCAGATGGCAGAAAGGAATAAGGAGATAAGGGTGGGGAGGGAGGGAAGGAAAGGAAGATAGACTTCGAGAAAGAGAAAAGGAGGCACAGGGGAGACAGGCTAAGAGTTGGGGAGATAGGGAGAAGAAACCAGGTGGAAAGAGACTTGGAGAGAGGCTGGTGGGTTAGAGGGAAGGAGAAGCAAAGCTGAACAGACACAGAGGGAAAGAAAAAAAGGATTACAGAAATTTGAAGAGGAAGAGGAAGACAAAGACTTAAGAAAGGGCATAGGAAGGTAGATCTGGAGAGCTAAAGATAGGAAGGGAAAAGGGTTGCAGATTAGGGAGTGACATTTGGAGAGGGGAGTGGGAAAGGGGAACAGCTGGGGAGGAAGAAGGGAGACAAGGATAGAGAAATAAGACTTGGGGGAAAAGGGAGAGGGAAATGGCCAGACAAGGAGAGAGAGGAAAAGATTTTGAGAGGTGAGAAAAATGAGGAGGGAAGTAGAGATGGAAAGAGACAAAGGGAAACAAGTGAAGAGAGAGGCGAGGCATTTGGAGAGTAATGAGGAGAGGGGGAGACAGTTGGGAAGAGTTGGAAGAGGGAAGCAGATGGAGAGGAGAAGGAGGCAAAGGGAAATGGAGAGGAAGGGAAAGGGACACAGATTTGAAGAGAGGAATAGAGAAAGAAAGATGGGGGAAATGGAGAGGGAGACATCTGGAGAGCAAGAAGGAAAGGGAAGAGGGAGACAGATGGGGAGAAGAGAGGAAGACAGGCAGGGAGAAAGAAAGGAAGACAGATGGGGGAAAGAGGGAAGCATTAAAAAAAGAAAATAAAAATGGGGAGTGAGGAAAACTAACTAATTGGGAAGGAGCCAAATAGAAATAGGGAAAGACAGAGAGGAAGACATTGGGAAAGGGAGTAATGGGAGGGAGAGGGACAATAGGGAAGGGATACAGTTGGGAACAGGGAGGCTTATGTAGGGAGGGAGAGGGAAACAGGCAGGAGAGAAAATGAAAGAAGAGGGTAAAAGGGAACTGGATGAGAAGGGAGAATTTATTTGGAAGAGGGAGACAAAGATGGGGAGAACTACATGGAGGAAGACTGAAATGTGGATGGAGAGAGGAGGAAAGAGAGACCAGTATGGATAGGAGAGAGGAACAGGGAGTTAGATGGGGAGAGAGGCAGGGATCGTCATATAGGGAAAGAGACTGTCAGGAAGTAGAGATGAGGAAAGCTTACCCTTAAATAGTTGAAAAAAGACAGTGTTGCAACTGAAGAATAAGGATGTAAGGCCCCCTGATCACCCCTCCTGAGATGCGTAGAATCAATCCTCTGAGCCTGGGCTAAGGTAGCATACAGAATATCCACAGTTCCCAGAAATCAAAGTCCCGCTTCCCTGGGCCTTAGTTTCCTTTCCAAATACTCTGGGATATGATTCTGCTGGAAACTCAGCATTACCAGGCTGGAGTATGGAGCAGGGAACTGAATTGGGGACAGAGCTCCTATTCAGACAAAGCTGATCCCTGTGGAGAAGAGAAAGGGAGCTTGGCTCTACAGGAGCAACCCTCACTGACATCACTGTCCAGGGCTGTTTCCCAGGGAGACCTAAGCAGAATGAGAGGTTTTGGAAATGGGTTTAAAGACAGAGGAGCCTGAAGGAATGTGGGCTCCAGTGGACATATAGCTCAGGGGACTGGCCCAGGAGAAGTTTCTCTTAGATATACTGTCAGGAACACCAGGTTGGCTCAGACACTTGGTGTTTTGGCCAGCATTCATTACCTAGAGTGGGGCTGAAGCCCACCTGGCTACCTCTTGCTTGGATGCTCTTTAGCAGGAAAGTATGGCTTGGTTGGGCTGATTCATTCATAGGGAAACAGAGGGGATGGGAGCAGAAGGGAGCTCCTTGCAGGGTCTAGTCTTAGGAAGGCAAAAGGGGCGCAGCTGGATTTTGTGCTCCAAAGAATGAAAAAAAAAACTTATTGTGTGCAAGGTGTTGTGATAGGTGCTGGGGATACAAAGAAAAGACAGCCCATGCTCAAAAGAAGCCCACATTCTAACAGAGGGAGACCACCCATAGAAGAAACTTCAGCTGTAAGTCAGATAGATGCAAGGGCTCCCTGCCCAGAGGGTGCATCAATACAGATAATAATGATCTTGTTCAATAGAGCCTTCTAGACACCCAAGTGATACAGGGTGGCAGCCATATCTGAATGACTGTTAGGGTTTGTCTCCTAAGACAACCCTGAAAGCTTCTTAGGACAGATCTATCTAGGCCATCCTATGTCAGGGGTTCTTAAAGTGGAGTCCTTGGATTCATGGATAAATTTCAGGGGGGGGGGGTTGTCCAATTAACCCATTGGATAGGAAGAAAATCATATCTTTATTTTCAATAATGTCTAAAATTTAGTATTTCCTTCAGTTATTTGAAAACCTGATTCTGAGAAAGATTCCACAGGCTTCGACAAACCGGCAAAGGAGTCCCTGACACAATAAAGATTAAGAACCCCTGGCCTGATCAGAGGCACCCAAATGTTTCCTCCATTCCTCTACCCTAGCCCAGAAAGATCTGGGAATAAGTAATGGCAACAACATTCCTAGCCCAAGAAGCTGCCTGGCCTCTTGGACATGCCTAGACAAGGGGATACCTATTTACCCTGAGTTGGGAACTCTCAGGGGGAATGACTTTAGAGCAGGAAAATTCCATCTTTTGGAGACAGTGGAAAAGGCTGCTCTGACAGAGGGGATGATAGAGTATAGGTTTTGGTCAGGACCTTGAAAACTCCTCACAGGCTCTATTGGGATAAATGGCCCAGTGACAGTGGGAAACCAGAGTCGGGGTTGGGGGGAAGGTCCAGGCTTTCAATTTAAGAGAAGGAGGGATGGTGTTGGTGTCATAGCAGAGCTCAACAACCCTCTCAACAACATGCCCTCCTTCAGATGAGACTGTAGTGAGACTTGGGGAAGTGAAGACAGGAATATCCTTTCTACAAAAGCCATGTTCAGTCAATATCTCAACCAAATTGTCCCTGCCTTGGTTGCCATCTTCTTTCCTGGCTTGCTGTTCCTGCCAGATGGAATGGGGGTGAAAGGGGGAGTGCCAGTCTCCAAAGAGCTGGATGCTTTGTCCCCAGGGGTGGTGATGGTGAGGGTCCTATGCCATCTGTTGTTAGGCTAGCTTGGTCTTGTGAATACTTCATCAGTCAATACAGTTTGAGTGTATCTTCACTCTTCATTGTTAGACACGGCAATCTCAGTTTTGGTCCTGGAGCCCCTTCGATGCTGGATTTTAGCTTCAGTGCAGGTGGAATGGTGTTCAATAAAGGAATTTATATCACCAGTTTTGACTGCTTACTCTCTGATTCAACTAATAGCTCCCAGACACCCCAGTGGGCCATGGAATGGCATTCTAGGTGGGTTTTCTTGGATGCTCACAGACACTTTCACAGCCCCTACCCATCTCTAAATTTGTGCTGGCAAAAATCTACCTTTTCATTATATGTCACAAAATTATTCTTGTCCCTTGACTCCGTGATCCCACTTCTAGGAACTATTTCCCAAGGAAGAGATATAATAACTATACAGATTTTGAGGCATTCAGGTCAGCCATGGCACTGATGATAAATTAATTCAAAAAGGTCATAAGCGAAGACTAAAGTGAAGGAAGAATTGGTGCATAACTTCTTGTTGGCAGACAAGTGTACATTCAGTGCAACTTTTGAGGCTGAGATGCAACAGAATATGGAATATTTCTCTGACATTTATGCTAATTTTGGCCTGACAATTAACACCAAGAGAAGATGTTTTCCACCAGCCAGTAAGGAACAGCAAATGAAGAAATTTGGAATGCTGTGGATAAGTTCACTTACCTTGGCAGCATATTTTCCAGGGATACCCGCATAGATAATGAGGTTGATACACAAATAGCCAGAGCTTGCTTAGTGTTTGGGAGTCTTTAAAGGAAAGGGTGGGAGAGAAGAGGTCCTGGGCTGTCTACCAAACTGATTGTGCTGATGCCATTGTTGTATGTCTGTGATATCTGGATGGTCTACCAGTGCCGTGACAAGAAACTTGACTCAATTTCACTAGAATTGTCTTAGGAAGACTGGAGATCATCTGGTCTGGTACCCCGACACTGAGGTCCTTTCTCAAGACTGAACTGCCAAGCACTCAAATTCTACTGCAGAGACACAACTTTGATGACCTGGCTGTGTGGTTTGAATGCCAAATGAGTGTTAGCCTACAAGATATTTCGTGGAGACTTCACCCAAGGCAAGAGCTCACATGGAGGTCAGAAGAAACGATACAAAGAAGGTCTCTGAAGAACTTCGGCATCAATTGTGAGACATGGGAGACCCTGATACAGGGCAGTCCATTGTGATGTGCTTGGATCAAAGGTGGCCCTGTGCATCATTGCAGTAGCTCAAAAGAAATGTGTGACATACAAATTTAGAGACATCTCCATCCCAAATGTTCATGGGGGCTATGTGTGCCCAGCGTGGGGTAGAGCCTCGAGAGCTGATGTTAATCTGAGCACTGTACACTGACTGCAATAGAGTGATACCATTTTGGTCCTCTTTGAGTACGAAGGACTACAGCCAAGATGATAAGTTATAAAATGAGATAAGAACTGGATTTGTGATTTTACTGGAATCGGAAACTCTAGTAAGGAAATTCCCACCATCAATGCAAACTGCAACTTCTCTTCAAATTAGTCTTGGAGGGCAAGTTGCCTAAAGCAATGAGGGGCTAAATTTGCATTGATGAATGGAATTTATACAAAGCTAATTAATGATATCAATGAGATGGTCAGACCCCTCCCCCCATCCTCTGACCCCTAAACATGAAGAAAACAATTAAACCTATGGGCACTTAAATGAAGCAATTTGGCCTGAAGAAAGCAGCATCAGGAAAAGCCCATAAGAGTTCAAAAAGGCAATCTAAAAATAAATGGCATTTTTTGTTATTCTGGTAAAGTATAACTGATACATTTTTTAAAAATCCTTTAAGTTGTAAATAATAGTTATGATTTCCCCCCCACTCCCCATTCTTTTGTATTGATCTAAATGCTTGGGTTTTGTTGTTGGAAACGAATGCCTGAATTCTAGAAGGGAAAAGAAATCCAAGTATCATGCTTGATGCTTTTTCTCTCTCTTTTTATGTTTAACCCTTACTTTCTGTCTTGGTAACAACTCAAAAAAGGGCAAAAAGGGTTAAGTGACTCGCCCAGGGTTACACAGCTAGATAATATCTGAGGCTTGATTTGAGCCCAAGACCTCCATATTCCAAGCCTGGTGCTCTGTCCACTGTGCCACCTAGTGGTCCCAGTGATTCTTTCTCTAAGACAGGTAGTGTGGTCTGATGTTCATTTTAGGGATGATGAGAATGAGGAAAGACTTTATTTCTCATTATAAGTAGCAAACATGAGATGCATGCATATTATCTGACTAAATCCAGAAGATACACTTTCAGCCATTATTCCAGTTTGCTGTATTGCTATTGCTCACAAGACTAGAAATGCATTGGATAGTTTGACTTGACCATGTTGCAACAAGATCCTAAAATTCCTGAGGCTGCTGTATCTACACCTGGAGTATTTCCCACCTGTCCACGGTAGAAAAAATAAGGTGTTTTGTTTTGCTTTTTATCTTTGGCTTGTGAAAAACTTCAAGAGCCAACCTGGTGATCCTAACAGTATATCTAAGAGAAACTTCTCCTGGGCCAGTCCCCTGAGCTATATGTCCACTGTTTAGTTAAGCACAGATTTTAAAGTTCCCAAGGATAACTGAATTTAAGAGCTGAAGGGAATCTTGGGAATCAACTAGTTGGGTAAAGGAAACAAAGGTAGAAGAGAACAATGACTTGTCCAAGGTCTCATAAGCATTAAGCAGAAGAGCTGGGACTTGAACACAGGTTTCTTGGCTTCAGATCCAATTTTCTTCCAACTATACCCTATTCCCTTTACTGGTTGTGTTCCCCAAGTCTTCAAATAATTATACTTTTCCAAAAACTATTCTTTGAACTTTAGATATGGAGAGCTAGTTTCCAGTTTCCTCCCTTAAATTCCCCATATTTTGTAAATTAAATCCAAATAGTGTAAGGATGATATTAGAAAATAAGAATTGTTTTATTAGTTTAGAGATAAGAAGTAAAGTGGCAGGCTTGAGACTAGAACTGGAGTTTGAAGCAGAGCTGAGAGCATGTTAATTTCAGATGTTGACAGTTATAATCTTTTTTCTGTGTCAATTACTCTCTCTGGCAGTTGGGAGTTGGGCTCTGGCAGTTGACAGAGACACACTCAGAGACTCTCTTAGGGCTGGAGGAGGTAACATCTTTGCCTCTCTGTCTGAGGAAAAGATCTGAAGAAGCTCGGTATTTTCCTTTCCCAACTTGGGAAACACTATTGAATATCTATTGTGGTTTTTATAGATTGGTTTATATTTGAGAAGACCAAAGAAAGGTCTGGTCTTTGGTTTGGACTCAGAGTTCTAACTTGATTCTCGTTGAGATTCAACCAGTTAGCCTTTGCTATTTTATAATTTGAAGACAAAGTTAAGATTTATAAAGATAATAGCAGTAGTTTTTATTTAGATAGTATAAATTTGGGTTAAGTCAGTTCAGGAAGGATTAGTGTAGCCTGTGAAACACAGGAGAAGCGGTTCCTTACGGAACCAGGAAGTTTATTTGGGTGGATTTAGAATCCCTTAGAATTAGAATCCTTCTTTATCCTTATATATTTCAACAAACATTTTATTTTTATAATAAAAGTCTCTTTAGCATCCTTGTGCCTGGCCCTGAAGGGAAGTTCATATTTGAGTTTCACTTCATCACTGAGGATACTTTTGATTACATCTATCAAAAGTATAAAAACAGTTTTGAGCCTATATTGAACAGTTTTTCCATCTAAATATTTAATTTTTATAACTTGCCAATTTATTTTTTACAATAGCAGAAAAAAATTTCCACAATATGTTTAATTAATCCAGGAAAGGAAAGGGCTTAATGAAAACAGCTGTAGACTTGGATTCTCAAATTACAGTCTCAGGCTTTTGGAGGTAGGAGGGGTATTGGACCTCAGAAGGTATTCTAGTTAAACTTCCTTATTTACAGATGAAGAAATTGAGGCTCAGAAGTGAAGTGACTTATATAAAGTTAAACAAGTGAAAGAACCATATCTTTTGATTCTAAACCCTTTATTCTTTCCTCTGCTTCAATCTAGGTTGGAATTTTGCTTTTGCTACTTGCAGCTATGCAACCATGATCAAGTACCTCTTGACTTTTGCTAACTCATCTGTGAAATGTTGGATCAGATGGTTGTGGGGTCCTTTCCAGCTCTAATGCCTAGCGGTTCAAGAGAATTTGACTGGAGATTCTAAGGCAGTCTCTCAGCTTCATTTTCCTCTACTGCAAAATTGGGATAAAGCTCAGAGCACAGAGCTGTGCTGAATAACAAATGAAACAATGGATACAAAAGTACTTAACCAATAGCAGTAGGCTCATACAGGGATTGTTTTGCCATCATTCTCCTTAGAAGTTCTGCTAAGAAGCCAAACTGAGGATACAGTGATGTCTTTCTGTTACTATGGTGATTTTGCCATGGTAATCCCAGGAAGCATTCTGCTCTGGCATGGGGAAGGCTTGTGCATATACAGAAGAGCTGACAGATACATGTTCCCAGTTCTAACCTGGTCCTTTCATTCCTTTGTCTCTGTAATAGATTGTGCTGAATTCTGGTTTAAGGATTCAAGGTTAGAGGTTTCACTCAACTCAGGAAGATGAGGGAAAAAAATTAAACACAGATGTGTCAGTTGGAGAGGTTGAACAGAGCCCATTTTAAGTGCAGGGCAAGCCAATTAATCCTATTTCCCTCAGTTTCCTCATCTGTAAAATGAGCTAAAGGAAATGGCAAACCATGCTAGTATCTTTGCCAAGAAATCCCAAATGGGATCATGAAGAGTTGGACACAACTGAAAAACAAATGAATAAAAATTACCAACATTTTAAAAAAAGACATCAATTCAAAAAAATTTAAAAGCCACATTCATGAATACTAAGCTGTTAATCTCTCTATTTTATCTGTATCCCAAATCTAAGAGAAAGGAAACAGCTGTATATATATATAAAACATTTATAGCAGCTCTTTTTGTTGTGGCAAAGAATAAAAAACTTAGGTGACATCCATCAATTGGGGAATAGCTGACAAGTTGTGGTATATGATTATAATGGAATACTGTTGTACATCAGAAATGAGGAACAGGATGAGCTAAAAACATCTGGATTACTAAATGAGCAGAATCAGAAGATCACTGCATATAGTAGCAGAAATACTGTATAATGATCAGTTGCGAAGAACTTAATTATTCTCAGCAATGTAAGGATCCAAGACAACTCCAAGGGATTCCCCATGAAAAATGTTACTCACAGCCATCAAAGGAAATGTTGGGAGTCTTTATTTCCTTCATGGGTTTCTTCCTGGATGTATGATATATCTACAACATGTGGAATATGGACATATGTATCACATGGCAGCAGTCATAATTTATATCAGATTGTTTACTATCACGAGGAAAGGGGAAGGAGGGAGAGAATTTGGATGGCAAAATGTCAGAAAACAATCGCTGAAAATAGTTTCTACATGTAATTGAAAAAAAAAGATTAAAAAAAAAGAATCTCCTTATTCTGAATTGCAAATGGAGCTTTGTAGTATCTCCAGGTAGGTGTCAGTATAGCCAGGCTTTATTATGCAAATTTCAAAACTAAAGTTACTTCAATATGAGATGAAATGATTAAATATAAAGAGTATTTTCAAAGAAAATGTAATTATTTTCTGGACTTCCCATCTCACTTTACTATTAAAACTGTTTTCTTATCAGACATAAGCATTATATTCTCATACCACTAGTTGGCTTAAAACCAGTTCTAAGTATAGCTTAAAATTGTCCTTATGGGGATTTGAGGAGCTGTGAAACCTGACACTATACATGGGAGGAAAATCACAATTAAATCAGAGAATAATATGGTCAAATAAGGTTTTTTCCCTTCACTTTTGTTGTGAAGGAGAGAACTTTGGCCTGTGGCTAGAAGCATGAACTCACTCAAAAGACCCTATAGCTTGAGTAGGATCTGGAGGGTGTAATTTTGGGTGGTTTGGGGATGGATTAGATGGTTCCGATAGGGCCAGTATCAGAAGATTTAACTGATTTAGGAAGGCAGTGTCAGTAGGTTGGCTGTGGCCTGATAGGCTAATAGAGCTTGTCCTGAGGTAACAAACACATGGATGTTGGATTTATTATAACAGGGAAGGGTGAAAAGGGGATTTGGATAATACTAAACCAATCACTACCTAAACCTCCCCCAGATCTAAATATCTCCTGAGAGTCTTCACAGATTCTGAGCTAACCTAATCCTTACCTATCTGTCTAAAGACCCCGGTCCCTAATATAGATAAACCTACACTAACCTAACCTCCTCCCTCCCCCCTTTGATGGTAACAGAGGTAGTGAGAGTTTTGGCACTTTTGCAGGACAGGGTCCAGGGAGAGGTCCTGGGTCCCAAAGGACCCCAGACCCAATCTTACAGACAGATGGCTCAGACGGTTCAGGATCACACCAGGAAGATCAGTAGATGACAAGCCAGTAGGTAAGCAGGTAGGATGGGAAAGACAAGGCAGAAACAGCCACAATGGGAAAGCAGCCAGTCCCTCCAAGTCAAACCCAAGACAGACCCAGCTCCAACCTCAGTTAACTGTCTCACACTCCCCCCCCCCCCACCATATTCTAGAATCTTTTTTCTACATCTGCATCTCCCTGCAGACCCATCTCACATGCTCAAATCGTCTCTTCCTTGTAATAGTTCCCCCCTGTTGCACAAAGCCAAAATAGTGTTGGAAATAACGTTTTGGCATTTGTGCACCAACAAATTTAAATCCCACCTAAACTAAAATTCTTACCCATTAGTCTAAAAACTGACTAATCTTATCCTATCTACCACTACCTTACTCTAGGGATTCAAATCAAGGAAAGGAAAAGGGAAAAAATTATACAAAGAACAGTTACAAAGTTTAAAATACAAAGCAAACATACGCATAAGCAAAACATCAAAATAAAAATACATTCACAAAACTTCATGCAAAACAAATAAGGCATAAAATACTGTTCTTATAAACCAATACCAAAAAAATCCTATCAAAACTACTTCCCTGTATAAAACAGAAAATAGCTAAGTTTTAGAAAAAGTACAATAAATACAACATTGCATAAGTTTTTTACAAAAAAGTCAAAATACAATCAAACGCATATGAAACTTCAAAACAACGTACACAAAACTGTTACATAGAACTGTGCTTCTAATTATCTTATCTAAAGAACTCAATCAGCAACAAATATTAAGCACATACATAATTTAACACATATAATACACAATGCTATACACATGTATACCATACACATACACACTATTTACATACATGTTACATATACACATACACACTTAATGCACACAGAAATACCCTATAATACCTTTTCAATACTAACTATAATACACACTATTTACATATATTTACATGTTTTGTGATATGTACTATGTACCACATATTGTAATGTATGTTGTAATGTAGTTTTCTACCCTACCTTATCAACCCTAAACTCAAATTTAACTACATCCCTATATACTTCCCAACATCATCAAAACAGAACATCTGAACTTGGGCATCCTATCTTAATGAAATCTCCTACACACTAACCTATCTACCTATGCTACTACTATTCTAACCTATCTAAAATCTAAATACTATCCATATACCTACGTGGACACATATATAACTAAATCCTATAGCAAGTAACTATCCATTGATTTGCTACTTGGATCAATGTATCCTAATCATGTTTTTATGTTTATAGTTATGTTGTGTTTTGTTATGTTTCTGTTGTATGCAACATACTTACCACAACTTCAGATCCTCCATCTTGTCTGATGAAATCTCTTCTCCAAAGCTCATGGCAGTAATATGGGCTGTTGAATGCATTGTAATATGAACATGTAATATTACCTAACACAAAATCTTACAACCAATTGTTCATTAATCACCTGATCCTCTTCATTGAAAAATTCTCTTTAAAAGTCTCTATGTCCTTGTCCTCTGTAAATCATTTACTTTTTGCACAATGTCCTCTGTTGTATCTGGATCCTACTCTTCTCTTCCACTGGAATGGTCCTCTGCTTCCTGATCTTTTTGACTGTAGACTCAATTTGACTGATGAAATCTCAGCTTTCCACCAACTTTTATTCTTCTTCAATTTCTCCTTTTATTTCTACTATTTCCACCTTTAATCATCAATTCCATGAGCTAATTTAAATGAGAACAACGGAACCAAGAATCTCTTCCTAATACTTTCACTGATGTAGGTGAAATTAATACAATAGTATAAGGACCAAACCCAACTTTCTTGTATAGCTGATGTTTTGGCAAATTTTTTCACATATACCATATAACCTGATTGAAAATTATGAAGAGAATAATCCAATGGACCAGATTGGATCAATACTCCCATATCATGCAATTCTTTAAAACTTTGTTGTAAAGCAATTAAATATGAAGCAATTTGACAATCTGTCCCCAAGAGAGATGTATAAATAGCCTTACAAGTTTTTGCTTGCAATGGAGCATGACCAAAAAACATTTCATAAGATGATACATGCAAGTCTGCTCTAAGTCTTATACACAGGAAAAACAAAGCTATGGGAAGAATATCTGGACATTTTAGATGAGTTTAAGGACAAATTTTCCCCACCAAAGTCTTGAGTTCCATGTTCAAATGCTCCACTTGACCTGAACTTTGTGGATGATAAGGAACATGAAACTTTGGTGTTATTTCTAGATTCTCATAGACTCTTTTCAGATTATCTTGTGTAAAATGAGATACTTTGTCCAAGCCTATGGTAATTAGAACACCAAACCTAGGAACAATTTCTCTAAGCAACACTTTCACCACAAAACTAGCTGTATTTGTAGTAGATTGAAATGCTTCAGGTCATTTTGTTAAACGATCTACAATTACAAGACAAAACGTGTATCTTCCAGTTTTTGGCTTGCTTAGTCTATTTGCAAACTCTCAAATGGGCAGTATGCCAAAGGTCTATCACCTAAACCTTTCTTTCTAAATTCTCCTTGATTGAATTTTGGTAAATAGAACAGCTTCTACAGATCCTATTTGTAACAGTACTAATTCCAGGTGCTACCTCTGTCTCTTCACAGAATCCACAACAGCTTGTGTATCAAAATAACCTTTTTTATGAATGGCTTGACACAAGTAGGTGTAAAAATCTTTTGGTAAAAGTGGTTTCCCAGTATCTGCGACCCATACACCATGTTCTTTCCTAACTCCAAATTTCTCCTTCCATGTTTGAATATCAGAGTATACATAAGTTTGTTGTAAATCAGTAGACTCAATAGTTGAAAGATTTATTACATGCACTGGAGCATTATGGGCTGCATACTTTGCAGTAACATCAGTTCTATGATTTTCTTTAGACACCGAGTTGTTACCAAAAGTATTACATCTGCAGTGAATTACAGCCAGTTGTTTTGGCTTCTGGATAACATCGTTTATTATTTCTGCATGTGCAATTGATTTTCCTGATGCAGTAATAAAACCACACTGTTTCCAGATTTTGCTTGTTGCAAAACACACTGAAAAAGCATACTGAGAGTATGTATAGATATTTGCACTTTTAGCATAGGCTACAAGACCGGTTTGCTACAAAGCTCTGCTCCTTGAGCACTTATATTTCCAGGTAATGAGCCAAACCACAGGGTCTCAAACTCTGTGATCACTGTAACACCAATACAACGAATACCATTACACAAATATGAAGAACCATCAATGAACAAAACCCAGTCTGGATTTTCAATAGGAGTGTCTTTCAAATCCATCCTAGGCATTTCCACCAAATCAACTAGTTCCACAGACTCATGTAATGGCTCACCATGTTTTGGTAGATCGGGATGAAGTGTAGCCAGATTTAATATACTACATCTTTTCAACTGGATGTTCTCACTACTCAGGAGAATAATTTCATACTTTGCAATTCTTTGATCTGAATAAGCTTGAGTATAAAATTTTCTCATTAGTGCTTCTATTTGATGTGAACAGTTTACAGTCAATGGACATCCCAAAACTAAATCAGCTAACTTCTGGACTAACACAGCAGCAGCTACCCCTCCCTTAGACAAGGTACAGTACCAGCAGTCATAGGATCAAGCTGACAACTATAATACCCAATAGTAGATAACTTTGTCCCAAAGTCTGTGTTAATGCCCCAGAAGCAATTCCTTTGGTCTCATTAACAAATAATTGAAATGGTTTTGCATAATCTGGGATGCCCAAAGTTAGAGCAGATAAAATGGCTTCCTTAAGCTTAGCAAGAACTTGAAGATGTTCAGGCTTAAGTTTCAGAGGTTCAGGTTTTGTGTTCCTAGTCAAATAAGTTAGACACTTGGTTATCTGGCTGTAACCAGGTATTCATTGTCTACAGAACCCAGTTGTTCCAAGAACAGCTCTGAGCTGCTTCTTAGTTTTTGTAGTAGTCAGCTTTTGGATATCAGCTAGTCTTTTCTGTGTGATACTCCATGAACCCTCTGATAATACAAATAGATATTGCACTCTAGGGAAAAACCACTGTAAATTTTGCCTTGGAGATCTTATGCCCATGCTTTAAAAATTCCAACAAAAGAATCCCACTATCTCTAAGACACACTTTAGAATTTGGGGACACAAGAAGGTATCGTCCACAAAATGTACCAGTTTTCTCTCTTTGAATGTTATACTCTTAAAGTCTCTGTTTGAAATGTGCGGAAATTGGCTAGGTGAATCTGAGAATCCTTGAGGCAAACGAGTCCAGGTTCACTATGTCTTTTCCCAAGTAAAAGCAAGGATCTTTTGGAAATCCTCATGAATAGGAATTGGAAAAAAAAAAAAGCTGAGCATAAGTCTACCAGTGAAATATCTTGCCTGGCTTGGAAAGGAAGAAATTATAGCAGCTGGACTTGTACAACAGAAGGAATTTTGATCATATAATCAACAGTCCTTAAATCTTGGATAAAACAAGCCACAGGTTTACCATTCTCATCTAGTTTTGGCTTTTTAATAGGAAGAATGGGTGTATTAAATTCTGAGAAGCAAGGGATTATGATCCCTTGTTGGATTAGAGATTCTATAATTGGTCTTATTCCCTCACTTGCTTCTTTAGTCAAGAGATATTGAGGTACACAAGGAACTGGTCCTCCCTTAGTCCTCACCCTGACTGGAGTAGCAGATTTTAAAAATCCCACACCTGTAGAACACTTTGACCATAGATCTTTAGGGATGTCATCAGGTTTTGATAAACTGAACCTGATTTACCCTCTGTACTCATTGAATCTAAGAAAAGCAATGGAAAGGCTTTCAAAGATTCTTCTGGAAGCTGTAATGAAATTTCACCAGTAGGAATACAGTGGATTGTTGCCCTCAATTTACATAACAAATCCCTTCCTAAGAGATTCATTGGGCAATCTGCCATACACAAAAACACATGTTCTACACTTAATGGACCCAAAGAAACCATCTTTGGTTGCAATTTGGCTACTCTTTGTGGTCTTCCTGTAGCTGCCTCTACTTCCAATGTACCAACAGCTCTACAATTTTCAGGAGAAGTTTGTAATGTTGACTTGCTTGCACCAGTATCAATCAGAAGATCATAGATCTGGTCTCCAATAGTCACAGAAATATGTAATCCTGTGCTATTAGGTGGTTGGAATGTTATCAACACTGGATCCAACACAGTGACATCAGTGCAAAGCTCAGTCATCTCCTGTCCATCTAAACAAAGCTTGAATTGTGTGACTTTGCCAGGATTTTACATCTTTATCACCTTCATCAGATTTAACATTGGTTCCCTTAACTTCTACATCAGTTCCATTGTTCACATTTCCAATCACATTACTGTTATCCATTTTACATTCTCCATTATTTTCCATTATTACACAATCATTAGAATTTGCTATTATTATTACATTATAATTTTTCTTTTTCCCTACATCCATTAACATAAATTACACTTCCTCTTGCTTTAATTACATTATTTACAGATTCATTAGCATTATCCTCAGTACCCCCAATACCATAAACTTTAAATTCATTTTGCATTGATTCACCCAACACTTGAGAACTCTGGGTACACCTTCATAATGAACATGCATCATTGTTTTGGTCTCCTTTCTGGACTACCTGGCTATACTTTGATCTAGCTCCAGACTTTACCCAATTGTGCAAAGTATTCAGATCTGGTGCTTGGACCCCTTGGCAACAAGCATTGGGACACTCAATGACACATTAAAATTATTATTATTGTTCCATCCATTTGAATTGTCTCCATCCATTATTATATGCATTATTAAAACCATTTCCTCTATTTAGTTGTCTTGAAAATTGTCCCCTAGAGCAACAATCCCTTACAAAGTGACTTACACAACACAAAAAACACTGAGGAGCCTCAGACCTCCTTTCCCTAGGACTATATTAATTTTTAGGCTGCACTGATCTCAATGCTGCTACCGCTTTAATTTCGTTGATTTCACTATCTTTCACCTTTTTATTTGCTTCTTGTAATTGTTTTTTCAGATCTTCTATGGCACTATCCTTTTCATCTGAACTGTTATCTTTGTCAGCTGCAACCACATAACAAGCTTTTCTCCTTAATTCCTCCAGACTCATTGGCTCCCAATCGAGACAGTTGTTTCTAAAAAAATTTCTCACTACAGTACAAGCATTCTTAACAGTCTCCTGATGTGAGCAATTGTCTCTTCATATAGTACATCGAGACCAAACTACAATAAGGCAGTTTCCATAAGTTTTTCCAGGAATTCTGCAGGTGACTCCCCAATATTTTGTTTTATATGTTCAAATTTTGACCAGCCATCAGGTCTCTTAGCATTTGTCTTCATCACCTCAATAACAGATTCCCTTGCTTGTTTCAAAACTCTGAAATTGTATACTGAATTCAAGTCAAGTTCCTCATAATTCTCTGGCCATTGTGTTAGATCAGGATTATTCCGGGTTTGTTTTATGAATTGTTCCCTCTCTATTCTAGTTAGAAGTTCTTCCAACAAGAGAGAAAAATCCACAAAGTTAGGTCAAAGATATTAATCACCTTCTTGAACTCTCTTATTACCTTATGGGGTTCATTGAAATATCTAGGACTTCTTTTTATGGAATCTAAATCAGCTGAGAATTTCTTATGGGATTTCAGATAAATAATCCCCCTTTCCGGAGTAACAATAGGCAGGTCTCTTAAAGGAAACAACGAAGCAGGTATTGCATCCAATGCCTCAGTTTCCCTTTTTAGCCTAGAGATATTCTTTAGTACTTCAGGGATCGATTTCCCTCTGCTTGTTGACCATTACCAATATCTTTTTAATTAACAGTAGCATATTTTTCCACATTATCAATCTTTTGTTGTAATAATATCATCTGCTTCATCTCAGAGTCCCTAAATCTCATTGTAAAAACCATCTTGATTGTATAGAAAAGCACAATAAAAATCCATTTAAATTTATATATAATAGAAAAACCCAACAATACTACTGGTATGTAAGAGAATACTCTTTGTATTGTCAATCTCATTACTGGTCTTATCATATCCTAACTTAACAATCCATGCACAAATTCTGGAATAACAATCAATAATATATATGGTATCATCAGCACATAACTATAGACAACTTCCATTATTCCCTGTAACATGTTAGCAGTCATACAAGAATAATGTGGGAACAACACTTTATACAAGAATGTTTCTGAAAAATTTGAAGCCACTATGAAAAAGCAAGCCTCTACTAAAGATCTTACTTGGCTTCAGCACTGGACAGTAGCTGCTATTTTTGACTGACAGCTCTGTCACAAGTGTATGTAACTAGAGTGCTTAAAGGACAGCTCCTAGCTGTTAACTTGGCTCCAGGAGTAATTCTATAACCGGTCAGTTCAAAGTTCCCTCTCAACTGTCTGTGAAAAATACTGACAGCCTTTCTCAAAAGCAATTCAGGTTCAAATCCTCTGGCTCGACAAACTGTAATTTTGGGTGGTTTGGGGATGGATTAGATGGTTCGGATAGGGCCAGTATTAGAAGATTTAACTGATTTGGGAAGACAGTGTCAGTAGGTTGGCTGTGGCCTGATAGGCTAACAGAGACAGTCCAGGTAGAGCCTGTCCTGAGGTAACATACAGACCACTATATAACAGGGATGGATGTTGGATTTATTATAACAGGGAAGGGTGAAAAGGGGATTTGGATAATACTAAACCAATCACTACCTAAACCTCCCCCAAATCTAAATATCTCCTGAGAGTCTTCACAGATTCTGAGCTAACCTAATCCTTACCTATCTGTCTAAAGACCCCGGTCCTTAATATAGATAAACCTACACTAACCTAACCTCCTCTCTCCCCCCTTTGATGGTAACAGAGGTAGTGAGAGTTTTGGCACTTTTGCAGGACAGGGTCCAGGGAGAGGTCCTGGGTCCCAAAGGACCCCAGACCCAATCTTACAGACAGATGGCTCAGACGGTTCAGGATCACACCAGGAAGATCAGTAGATGACAAGCCAGTAGGTAAGCAGGTAGGATGGGAAAGACAAGGCAGAAACAGCCACAATGGGAAAGCAGCCAGTCCCTCCAAGTCAAACCCAAGACAGACCCAGCTCCAACCTCAGTTAACTGTCTCCCATCCCCCTCACCCCTCCCATTCTAGAATCTTTTCTCTGCAGCGGCATCTCCCTACAAACACATCCCATATGCTCAAATTCTCTTCCTTATAACAAGGGGGGAAATGGGAAATTCTCTACACATTTATTTTCCTACAGCTGCCTGGGTTGGTGTTACCTTTAATCTTTTTTTTTTTTTGGATAACTGCAGATCTCATCAGGAGAATAGAAAGGACAGGGGTCTATGAATCAGAAAAAACCAGTTTCTAGTACTGGATTTGGCAGTGACAGTAAAGTTCCTGGTTTTTGCCTGTAAAATAGATACTTCTTCCTGTCCTAATCATACCTGTTGCACTGGCCACAGTTCACCCTATTGTCCTTTTATGAATAGGGCTCTCTCTTCTGTTTTGGTGACCTGTCTCCTGGTTTTCTTCTTACTTGACTGCTCTTTCTCCTTCAGCTTTGCTGGTTTCCTTTGCACATCTGCCCTCTAAATTTGACTGTTGCTTAAGGCTTCATTTAGCCCGAGACCACTTTTTCTCTGCCAGTAGCTCTTTACACACATGTAAAGATCTTTGTAACCTCATTAGCCCCTATGGGTTTAATTCATCTCTTGTGCAAATGACTCAGATCTCCATACTATCTATCCAGTCCATCCTTCCCTGGATCTTCAATCCCACACTATCAATTTTCTATTAAATCCTTCACACTCCAAGTCCTAGAGACACCCATCAAGTCCAAAACAGCTCGTCTTTCTCAAACCTTTCCCTTTCTGTTGCAGGTGTCACAATCCTCATGCCTTTCCATTTGCACCTTGGTGCCCTCACAAACAAAACCTTCTCTCTCAGTGCTCAGTTCCATTGCAACTAAAGCAATTTTCTAGGGAGAGGAGATTTGGTGAAATAATCTGGCTTCAGACACTTCTTAGCTGGGTGACCCTGAGCAAGTCACTTAACCCCCATTACCTAGCAAAAGTCAAAGTTAGAGGGCAGATGTGAGCGATAAGCTCTTCTGTCTTGGAACTGATGAATAGGATTGATTCTAAAATGGAAGGGAAGGGTTTAAAGAAAAAGAGCAGATCTGACCATGTTCCACACTCCAATACTAGTGGCCTACTATTTTCTCTAGAATAAAATTAATGTTTCTTCTCCTTGGCTTTCAAAACCCTAGCCCCATTCTGGTGAGCCTATGGTACATGTGCTGGAGGGGACTGTTCTCCTGCCCAGCAGCCCAATGGCAGCACTTTCTCCTTCTCCGAGTTAAGAGGATGATTCCCATGTGGTATCAGGGTGCAGTTTGAGCTCTAAAAGGTTCCCATCTCTGCCCTCACCATCAGGCCCAACTTACCTTTTTAGTCTCAATGGATATGAGCCCCACAGGCTTTCTCTTTGTTCCTCACTAATGACACTCCACATCTCTTGTCCTTCAGTTCTTTTCTGCTGCTGCTCCGCATGCCTGGGATACTCCATCCTTCCTCTCTTCCTTTAAGGGTCAGCATAGGCACCACAAAATCTTCCCTGACACCCCACACCCCTGCCAACTACTGGCTCCTCCTTCCCAAACAACCTTGCCATATTATATGTGTGTGTATCTCTAAACCTATGCAGATGCAAGTATTTAATAGCATGTTTATGCTACTTACACATATTTATTCATCTCTCTGATTAGAATGTGTTTACTGCAAGCAGGGACTATTTTATACTTTGTATTTGTATCCCTAGTGCCTAGCACATTGCCCAGAATGCTAAAAGCACTTAATACTTATTGACTAATTGCTCTGCCTATATTGGTCTTATTGTAAACAAATGAGACTCTGGAGCTTGAGGTACTTTCTAAAGTTCTAATGATTCTGTAGCCACAAGATAGGAAGCTACATAGTCTACCTCGTCTGGGAAGGTTCTTGCTATACTTGAGGGGCATCCAAAGAGGTTGCCTATTGCTGCTAGTCTCTCTTTATATTTCAAGACTTCTTCACCTATATGCAACAACCACTCATTAAATCCTTTTGGAAAGAATGTTTAGAACAAGGTACTTGTTCTAAGTACCTAAGTCTAAGGAACAAATGTTCCATAGCGGTGTGAGGCAGTTTTCTTCTAACACAAGAGAAATACCCCAAATCACACCATGTTTCATTTATGTATGACCCTGGGTCATAAAAAAGTCAGATTAGTGCACTGATAGGAAAACTCTCACTCCCTCAATGGGTCAGTCTCACTTTGGCATAGGAAGGATGGTACTATTATGAACAGGTTAGAGGATATCATATTAAGAGGAAGTAAAGTTTTAACTTTTTGATTATCAAGGTAAGTATTTTATTATAAAAATTATTACATCTCTTGTGAAAGTTCAAATGTTACAGCAAGGTGTAAACACTCCACTTGAGAAAGAAGTGATACTTCTTCCCTTCCAAGAGTTCTCCCCAACCCCCCACCCCCCTCCCTATCCCCCAGGAGGTCTGGTCTCTACAGCACCCTGCCCACACAGAGTGGCTGGGGCTTCTGCATGTGCCAGGCAGGCTTTCTTCAGCCTGCCCACTATGCTCTCTCCTCTGCTCATGGTGAAGAGGAGAATGTAAACCCCAGCCCAAACGGAGAGGCATTTACACACATTTTATAATATACAAAGAAACCAGCATCCCAGGCGACATGATTCTCATTCCCAATGCTCTCCCAGACTGATGGGCTCTTGCAGGGGGAATGAAGTACTTTGTTGGTTCAATTTTTAAAAATCTCCCCTTTTTTGAGCAAACACCTGATTTCAATTTTGGAAATAGTGAAATTTTGTAACAGTCACACACAAAAGAGAAGACTGTGCATATGATAGTTGTGGAAAAGGGGGAGAGAAAAGAAAGTGGACAAGAGGTAGGGAGGGAGGCAGGGAGGAAATATGGAGGGAGACTCACAGTATTATCCTGTCCAAAAGAAAAGAAGGTCCACTGCAGCACCAGGGATTATACCTGTTGTATATTAGCTAAACCTACGATGGTTATAACTGAATATAAAATTAGATAAATAAAAACACGCCAGATATTACCGTAAACAAGTGAAAGAAAGAAGCTAGCGACTGTATGGAATTGAACGACTGTGCTCCCCATGTAGGCCAGCTCCAGAGCACCCCCAGTGTGTACAGTGGGTGCGAGGCCCAAGCGGGGGGCATCCAAGCTGCTCCGGTGCTGGCCTGACAATATCCATGGGGTGCATCTGGGGCTGCGGGTAGCCTCATGATGGCACCCTGGCACCACCATCAATACCTCCCCCAAATGCTCAATGCCTGCTCACAATCTGGGGGCTGGCAGCGGCAGCCCTGCCGTCACACATGCACAGTGCCCAGTTGGGGACCAGTGCAACAAATGTGACGGTCTACTTTGGATCCTCTTGGAGGCGGGGGTCGGGAGAAACAAAGATTCATGTGATCCCCAAACCACACTGAATCCCAGCCTCCTTCCTGGTCAAACCTATGAAGACCTGCCAAGGAGCAGCACAACTGGCCAATCAGATCCAAATTCTCTTTCCACCCACTGGAGAGGTTAATGAATCTATGAATGGCTAAGAAGGGGATGGCGGGGGGGAGGCGGGAAGGAAGAGGAGAAAGGAACAGGTGGACAGCAGCAGAGAACGGACAATCAACCCCTGAATAATCCAGAGCTGGCTGAAGCCTCGTCTTTAGAGGAGACATCCCTTAATCACGACACATGCTCCAAGCCCCCCTCCCCCCAACTACCCACTGCTTGGGGACTCTAGGATAAAAGAAAGGAAGCATTTGTTTCTGCTGACAAACCTGGACTAGATTTGTTAGTGACTGGAATGGTCATTTAAGGGAGGAATGCCCACCTGCCATGAGTGCTGGAGAACCTGGCCCTATGCAGATGGCTGCTAATCGTACTCCCCTTTATTCTTTTTCTGAATTGTTTTCAAATTGAAAAAGATGTCCTCATTGCAAAAGTGACTACAGGTGATGGGCACAATGGGAGATGGAGGCTCGACACAAGTCATTGCACTTAGAACCGTTATTAACCGAAACACCATTGGCTTTTCAACAATGTACCCTAAAGAGCAGGGAGAAACTTCTCGGCAGTCTCCACTTCAGACAAGATTTACATCTTCCTCCAAGCCTCGAAGCCAACAATGCTCACAAGTCTTGTTCTCCTCATCCAGACCCAATCCTCTGGTGCCTACATTCCCCTCCACAGCAACTTGCCTGGCCCAGGATCCAGAGGCCACTGGAAGCAGCTATGGGCTCATTTGGTTCATCAGTCTGCCCAGAATCCAGAAGCCCTAGGAAAGTCCTGTCTGAGTTTTGACTCCAGACCCTTGCAGCTGCTGTAGTCTGTATGGGTGCACTCCCTCACCGCCACGGTGTGGGTAATGCTGTGAATTGGAAACTGTGGATACCCTGGAGGTCTGGAAGGCAGCTGACTGTCCAGAGCCGGGCAGGCTGATAGTCCGTAAGTCTGATGGCAACGATCTAGAATTTGGGGGGAAGGAAGTGGAACTCCAAGTTCCTGTGCTGGACTGAGAAACAGAGTCTGAGGGGAGAGAAGAGTCTGAGGGGCCTTGCAAGGGAGGACTAGCAGCAGTAGAGGGGCAGCTCCTCTTCTGGATGCTGCTGCTTCCACAATGTGGCTGGCTATTGTAATACCCTGGTGTCCCGGCAAAAAGTCCCAGTGAGTCTGTGGGTGCGGAGTGGGCAGGGCTGGAATAGGATGTAGAAGAAAGGGAGGACTCCGAAGAACTGTGGGAAGGGGTATTTCCAGACCTCAGTGCTGCAGTACGGTAACTGTATCCTGGAGATTGAGTGGGGTGTCCTTTGAAGGGGGAAGAACTCTGTTGAAGGAGGCTCTGTGACTCTGTCCTTGGACTGTCACACTGTAGGAGCTAGAAGGAGAAAAGGGGAGAAGGAAGCGTATGAGAGAATGAATGGGTATTGTACCCCACTCTCCCTGAAATCCCTTTACTGCATCCAGGTTTGCACAGAACTAGAAGTTAACTAGCCTGTGCTAATTTATTAGCACGTTCTCAGAGGTGACACAGGTCCTGAAATAGATGCTATCAGTACATCTGTTTTGCTTACCTAAATTACCCACAACATGTATTTCTAAAACTGATCTCAAATACTTAAAATGATTTTTCATGTGATCCACAGTGGCAGTCATATCATCTCAGAACCTGCAGATCTAATGACTTCATGAAAGTTTCCCCACATCAGATACCTGCCATGGCCTGTAACACAGGACTCAGTGGCAAGCCCTTCCTTACCTGGTAGCTATATCTGGAAGGGCTATAAACAGCAGATCCTTTGGAGAGAGCAGAGCTGGTCATCTCTGGGCCTTCTCCCTCAGTAGGATCTGGAGGGTAGAACAGACAAGAAGCACCTCACTTTTATGGACTTGAAAAAGGACTAGAGCCTGCCTTTAGAGAGCTTCAGTACCAGAAGACAGGCTACCAAAGGATGAGCTCTGGACCATAGCAATGCCTACTAAGAGATACAGGGGAAGGCTATTAAGATTCCTCTTAATAACCACCACCTCCACCACCAAAACCCCCTGCCTTCTGTCTTGGAGTCAATACTATGTGTTCGTTCTAAGGCAGAAGAGTGGTAAGGTCTAGGCAATGGGGATTAAGTGACTTGCCCAGAGTCACATAGCTAGAAAGTGTCAGAGGGCAGATTTGAACCCAGGACCTCCTGTCTCAAGGCCTGATTCTCTGTCCACTGAGCTACCTGGCTTCCCCCTAAGATTCCTCTTGAGGAAGGGAGAATTCACATCTGTAAAATTTCAGAGTCCAGAACTGTCTTGATACTTTTACTCCAATATGCATTTAGAAAATATTTCTTAGCTATTTAACTCATACAAAAATTGTGCTGTTTTTAATAAATTCCTACTTTTTTTCAGTGTCATTAAGTTTTGAGTAATGTCTCCACCCCCCCACCCCCATCCTATTTTTCCATAAGTACTTGGGTTTTTAGTGTGCAATTTTGTATAGCATGGTACTTTTGGGGAACAAATGCCATTTGAAAGCAGAATTGACTAGCATAGTATTTTATGGATAAAGAATCTTGGAGACAATATCTCATTTAAACCTCCTAAGACCCCATGAGAGGAAATAGAGCAAGGATGATATTCTCTCTACTTATACAGAATTACAGTTCAGTGACTTGGCTAGAAACTTAAGATGGGATGGAAATATTAGGACTTAAATTCTGAGTCTAGTGTTCTTTCTGGGATCCCCTGCTACCTCAACAGGTCATAAGGCTTTCTTTGTCTCCCCAGCATTGAGCACACTGCCTGGTAATGGAAACACTTAATAAATGCTTGCTAACTGACTGAAAACAGCTCATTCAACCTGATTGCTGCTATCAGAATGAGCGGAATATGGGAGAAGGCCTTAAGTGGTTAACTCAGGGCTCTTACAAAAAATGTCTGTTCTGATTCCCTTGCCATTCTCCATTTCATTGTTTTATGGAGTAGGATTTCCAGCTTTTGAGAAAGATCAAAACAAATTGTAAAAAATAAAAATCATTAACAAACTAGAAGACTAAAAACAAGAATATATAGTGTGTCAGTAGAGGCAACTCCAACCTGATCGTTTTAAACAAGCTACAAATGCAAAAAAAAAAATGAAGTTGATACAATAGAAACTGAACTATACTCTCATAATTTCTTGGAGAAATGCAATCAGCAGATCAAAAGAGCTTAGAAACCTCTTCAGTCAACAGATACTTCATCAAATTAGAGAGAGGGAACCAATGACAACACTGGGTAGGAATGCAAATTTGTTTGCAAATCACAAAGAGAAAAATAAGCTTAAAGAAAGCTTAGGCACATGCCAGCTAACAGACCTTACCTGAGAGAGTTAAAAGAGGAAGCTGGACAGTGGACAATTGATGGACAAAATACACGTATTCTCATTTAAAAAACAAAAAACAAAAAAAAAACTTACCTTGTGTCTTAAAATTGATCTTAATTATCGATTCTAAGGCAGAACAGTAAGGGTTAGGCAATTGTCTAGCATGACACATACGTCTATGGGCTGATTTGAACCCAGGACCTTCCATTTCTAGGCCTAGCTTGCCATCTTCTGAGCCACCTACCTGTCCCAACAAGATTCTTAAGAGTCCCCTCTTCCCCAAAATAATAATGAAACTGCAATGTTTGAGTTTAATAACCTAGTCCTGGCATAGGGTGCATGAAGGTATGTCATCATTGCCTGATAGGGGTTGGAGATCAAGGTGCAGAAGGTGTGCATTTTGGGACAAGGTAAGTGTGTGTTCTAAGATTCCCCCGCTCCTCCACAGGGTGGTAGTGGTAATGGAGGGAGAGCCATTGAAGCATTAAAAAAAAAAAACACACACACACAGCAATGGAATACTATTGTGCTCAAAGGAATAATAAAGTGGAGGAATTCCATGGAGACTGGAACAACCTCCAGGAAGTGATGCAGAGCGAGAGGAGCAGAATCAGGAAAGCATTGTACACAGAGACAAACACACTGTGGTACAATCGAATGTAATGGACTTCTCCATTAGTGTCAATGCAGTGATCCTGAACAATCTGCAGGGATCTAAAAAACACTATCCACAAGCAAAGGATAAACTGTGGGAGTAAAAACACCGAGGAAAAGCAACTGCTTGACTACAGGGGTTGAGGGGATATGACTGAGGAGAGACTCTAAATGAACACTCTAATGCAAATACCAAGAACATGGAAATGGGTTCGAATCAAGGACACAGTGGAATCCACAGTTGGCTATGGGAGAGGTGGGGGGGAGGGGAGGGAAGGAAAAGAAAATTATCTTTGTTCCCAATGAATAATGTTTGGAAATGACCAAATAAAATAATGTTTAAATAAATAAAATAAAATGAGGCAATTAAAAAAAAAACACAGCAGAAAAGGAAATTTCAGAAAGAAACATGGAATAAGAAGAACTCCCCTCCTATCCAACCAGGATCACTTTTTGAAGGAGATAAACTTGAATTTATTATATACTTAAAAAAACCAACAATACCCTTATCTTAAAATCAACACAAAGTATCATCCTAAGGCAGTAGAATGGTAATGGCTGGGCAATTGGGGTTAAGTGGATTGCCCAAGGTCACATAGCTAGGAAGCATCTGAGGCCAGGTTTGAATTCAAGACCTAACACCTTTAGGCCTGGCTCTCTATCCACAGAGCCAACTAGCTGTCCCCTTTCATTATGTATTTTTAAAAACTGTGAAGCCAGAATTGAATTCAGAATTTCTCATCTCCAGGCCTAGCTCTATTCAGACACCTTCCCCTTTCCCCTCATCTGCCCCTAGCTTGCTTTTTAAATACTAACAGGGGATAGCTGGAGACACAACCTGTTTGTAATAGAAATCTGTGATTCCCCCCACTCCTTTTATTTAGTATGTGAAAGTACTTTTTTTTGTTTGTGACATCAAAGAATATGGGATACTAGATTAATATTACACAGGAAGGTCTGTGTAATTGAGGGCATTTGTTCAAGATATATGAAAATTGGTGATGGTAGCATTTATAAACCACTTTAAAGTTTGCAAAAGATTTTACAACTGAGTAAATTGACATGGATAGAAATTAAGTGACTTGTTCACTAAAGAGGTATAACAGGTGTCTTAAGATCAGATTCAATCTGGAGTCTTGACTCTTAGGCCCAATTCTTGACTCCACCACACCACCACTTAGTGCTGACCTTTTCATAATTGCATTAAGCCCCAGAACACGGAAAAGTTCTTTTAAATAATCTAAAAAAGAGTTTAGTATAACCAAGGGGTAGGTGTGAAAAGTATGCATAACACATTAAGTTTAATTAGCTGTAATATCTTTCTTAAATCTAGACAATCAACAAAACAATAATCAAGAACTGATTTAGAGTGATTGGGGTGGTGGTTGTTGTTTCTGAGGTATAAATACTCATAGTGAAAATTTAACAGTTGGGGCTTATGAACCAGTTTGAGCGGGCACCAGAACAACCTTGGACCTAATCATCCACAAAATTTTGAAAAATCAGGTGGACACTGTCCATACTATGATATGCAGTTAGATAGGACAATTCTAGGGCTAGTGCAGGTGTGCATATACTTTGGATAAACACTACAAATGGATAACATGCTAGATAGAGAAAAGAAGATTAATTTTTTTATGGAAACTGTACATTGCTTTATTTTTTTTAGGCCTTTATTTTTTCCCCTCAATTACATGAAAAAACAATTTTTAACCTTCACTTTTTTCAGTTTGAGCCAAATTCTCGTCCTCCCTTCCCAAGATAGCAAACAATCTGATGAAAAGTTTATGTGTACATTGCTTTCAAATAACCTCAAGTTTCTTTCCAAAATGAAGGTCCATCTGTTTAAATTTCATCATTCTTCTCATGATACTAGCTGCAAGTCATCAAAATTTCTGAAGAATTCAAACAAAAGGCCATCTCTCCCAAGGGGGAATGACATATTGCAGGTGTTAGCAGGTTGTAACATATTACAGGCAAAGACCTACATTGCAGTAGTATTATAAAAGGAATTTTACCAGAGAAAATTGTAATGGAAAGAAAGGTAAGTCATGTAACCAAGTAAAGGATAATCCATGAGAACACTTAGTGTCCATCACTGTCCCTTGGCATTTTCAAAATATCACCTGAACCAGAAGACCCAGTAGGTTGGATGGTTTTATGGAGGGACAGGAGCCATAATTATATGCTGTGATCTGTGTCAATGAAAAGAACAACTGCCTGAAGGCTGACTATTCTTATCAAAGAAAATGATAGGAATGTAGGAAGGTGTCATTTGGGCAAAGGAGAAAGACCAGAAAAACAAATGATGTTCAAGAACAAGAGTCATAGAAGCACAAAACAGGTCAATGTAAAGTTGGAAATCCAAATGGACAGCAGATGTCTACTGCTTCCAAACTCTGGCTCTTGCCTACCTCATCTCCAGAGGCCTCACTCTGCTTACCTGATTCTTTCTCAGTGGTACTCTCCCAAGCTGGGGAAGTCTCTTCTTTCTGTGACACCTTCACACTGCTGCTTCGAAGGACCTTTTTGAGAATGCCTCGTCCCTCTCGGAGACGCTCCACAGATGTGGGAACCATCCTGGGGAGGCAAGAGGACCTTATTTAAATGACAGTTAAAGAGCTCTCCAGGAATTAACCCCACCAGGAGTACTAAAAATCATATTCCTTAGGACCAATTCCACCAAGATGAGACATGAAATGGACATTAATACACCAAGAACCAAAATGTGACCAGTTTACCCCATTCTGAAAGGCAGATTTTTATGTCTTCTTTCACCCTATAGATCCTGGCTACACAGCTATCTAACCATGCTTCATTTCAAGGCAAAGTTCTCCGGTTCTCCAAGAGTCCTTCTCTGAAGACCTCAGCTCTCAATGACCATCCAGACTCTCCTATTTGTATCACTCATAGAATAGAATTTTGAAACTGGAAAGGACCTTGAACAAGATCATTTGGTCCAAGTAGTTCCTTTTCTCAGACAAAAAGCCTTGGAGAAACTTGCCATAGTCTACAAAGCAAATTAGCAGCTCAGCTAGGCTTTTAAGGTCTATTCTCATCACCACAATGTAAACTTGTTCTTTAAGAATTGCTTTATCCTTGGGATTTCTAGAACACTGATGGTCTAGATTTTTTATCTGGCATCTGACAACATACCAGGTGACTGATGGTTATTCTGTGTTCTGAGCCATGATCTTATCCCTCTGTACACCACTACTTAGTAAAGCACTCAGCATAAAATACTCAATAAATGTAATGATGAAGGATATCATTAGAGTGGAACCAGCTCTACTGCTCGACTTACCTTTAGAGTAAATGAGCAGAGGAGATCATGGTGGTGGCCACCAACATTCAAAATTAAATGCTGAAAGGCAGTTTCTTGGATTCAGTGACCTTTCTTAGGTTAGCAGTGAGGGTGAAAGCTGTGTTTTGGTACCATTAGACAGACTGACTGATAGAAAGGAGGGAGGAGGTGGCTCTATAAGAGAAGCACTCCTATAACTCTCCAGGAAAAGTTTAGAATGACTTTAGAAGAACCCTTCTTACAAAGAATCAAAGTAAATTTCCTCCAATACTTACCATCTACTGCTGATATTCTCTTGAGGTCTGCAGTGAGACGAAGTAGTACCCCTAGGGTCTGTAGGGCTTATATCATCCACTGGGGGAACAGAGGAATGGGATGGGGAAAAACCCCTGTGAGGGGAAGATGGGGCTCGGGCTAAAGATCCCTGGACACCAAAGGTTTCAGTGTCAGACACTGAGCTATTGCTGCCCTGCCGGCTGGGAGTCCCCGTACACCGCACAGAGTCACCAACCAAATTCAAAGAATTCTCCTTAGCTTCCTGTTTCCGTTTACGGTACTCTAGCAAAGACACCTGAGGAGACACACAAAAAAAAAAAACAGGGCTTCAAGTAAGAGATATTTACTACATCATCGGAAAAAGATGACAAACAAAAGATTAAAAAATGTCTAAAGGAGAGCTCTTCTATGCATCAAAGTTACTGAAATCATAAATGATGTAGTCAAGTTTCAGCAATCTTCTTGGTGTGAGAGCTAAAATTCAATCTTAAGATACACGAAGAAAGAATAATTCAAAATTAGCAGTAAGAAGCCCTATTCTAGATATTTAGTATACCAAGTTTTAAAGGACTTGATATTCTTGCTGTATGTTCTCAAATCCATAATATATCTAGGTATGCAGGTCAATCACATTGGAGCAACAAATGATCTTAGAGATAATGCAATTTTTTCAGCCTACAGGTAAGGAAATGGAAACCTAAAAGAATTACTTTCCCTATTTTATACATGGGAGAAACAGCTGTTCATTCTTTAGCATGCCAATTTAGCAGATCTTGATCTCATTTACCCTTCTGCTTTGGGTTCTCTGAAATTCTGTAGTTGTGTATACTAGATTAAATCTATGGAAAAGGAAAACTTTGTTGACAGTACTTCAGTTATAGTTCTTTAATGTGGAAGAAACATGAAAATACTTGCCTTTTTCCTTTGAGGTGGGTTCTGAGGGGCAGGCTTGACTCCATCACTGGCCTTCTCACCACCAGGTGACATTGATCCACGTGATATATCTTTAATTAGACCGTGTTCATGTCTGCTGGAATACCCTTCTGCAGGAGAACTACAATACCTTGCATCAGAATTTAAATGTTTCCTATCTCCCACCAGGGGAGAGCCTCGCAACAGTCCATCTGCTCGAGGCATAGCGTTCAAAGGTGAGAAGGCATACATTAAATTAAATTCTGTCCGGAAGGCCTGGTCTGAATTTCTTAGAAGGGTCTGTTGTCCATCTCCATTATTGCCTTGGTGGCTGCTGTCTGATGTGGAAGGGATGGAGGGCTGAGAAACCAGGTCAGATTGACCTGAGTTGAGCAAGACTTGTCTCTCCAGGCAGTTGTTAGTGTTAGGCTCAAGGTATCCTACCTTTGCCATATCCAGATCTGTCCGGAGACCAAGCTGGAAAAACAAAAACCAACGAAGACATGGGGTAGGGGAGAAAGTGAGTGGGGCAGAAAGGAAGGGGAGTAAAGGGTACAGGTGAGAAAGTAAGGCAGAAAAGATGGGGTGATGGTAGTGGAGGAAAGAAAACCATTAATGTGTGCAAAAGCTCCACATAATGACAGTTACACAGGCCAGATGTCTAACAAACCCCCAGCCTTTTCCTACACTGTGTTAAGTCTTTCCAGAGGAAAGCACTCAAGAACTAAGAATTAAAGAATTGGTCAAATGAGGCTATCTCATCTACTCAGCTTTTTTTTTTTTTTGCCGAGTCACCTTGTAACACAATAAGGGACTTGCAGTAAAATAAGGGAATTACCTGAGCCCCATGCACGTTATAGAAGTGAGACTGGTGTCTTAAGATAACTGGCTCCTGATGTATTCATTTCTAAATTAATACTGATGGAGGCTAGGAGGGGGAAGGGCGAAGGAAAGAAGGGTGGGGGGGAGAAGGAAAGGGGGAGTATTTAAGTTACTAGTTCAATTAAGATGAATGGTATTAAAGACATCAACCAACCAGTACTTCCTTCAGACATTATCCATTCATTTTCACTGTTAACCAGATCTGTTTTACACATCCAACTTGGTGATCATTCAATTCTTGGCTTACCATTTAAGGTAAGCATACCAGCACAACAGAAGACCAATAATACAGCCCCAATAAAGCACAGCATTCCAGAACCATCCATGCACCTAAACTCTTATTTCATCGGCTATGCCATTACTTTACAAACTACCACATACTTGCTGCAAATTGCCAACAAGTCATATACACACTGACAGTCAATTTACAATAACGGATCGGTTGTATAACCCTAACTGAAGGAAAAACATCATTCTTAACTATTGATATTCCTTCAACATAGAATGGCACACCAAGACCCTGCATCACTATAGCACCTATGGGTCTTGAGCACAAAGAAAATACAAATTTCTCCCTTTTACATGAAGTGCCAAAGCATATCCCAACTTCCTTTCAAACAGTGAAACACCAACACCTTCACCTTTCAGAGACTACAACATGATCTATATTTATCCCACGCTTTCAATTTTAGGACTTGAACATCTATTTTGAAAGATTTTACATTTTTTCATTTATGAAGCTCTGGCACTAAAACCTCCATGTGCTCTGGCTATAGCATTACAGCTTCCAGAAACAACAGACATGGTTGGTCTTGCTGCTATTTCCAATGCTACTTAGTAGTCAAGTCAATGAAACCACATGGTAAAAGGGTAGCCACCAAAGGCAAGGGTGCCTCATCTGAATGAAACCCTTGAGATTTATTTAGTGGTTCTCTGCAGTGTTTGGCACTAGTCATATCAGACAGTCATTCAGGGAGGTAGTTCTATCTAAAAGTCAGGCAGAATAATCATCACATCCCCAGAAAAATATACTCAACACCTAAAACACAAGCGAATATATAAGACTTATGTTTTTCCTATGGTGTATCAGGGAGAAACTATTTTTTCACCAAACTAAAACCAGTCCCTTCCTTTCATGAGCATGGAAAAATAAACACAAAAATAGCTTTCAACTTCTGGTTCAATTAGTTTCTTCTCCTAAAACTGTTTGGAACCTCGCTTTCTTAATTATTCCTTCTTTTCTGAGGTTCTCAGACATTTTATTAATATGCCTTCAAACTTAACTTCAGTGCCTACCCATTCTTTACACAAGGCAATTGCTTCACTGTTCCACATGCAAACAATACAGGCACCTGACTTTCCTTGATCTATATTTTGATAATCCTGAGCAGTCACACATTCTAAGATTCATTCAACTTACTGGTAAAGGTCAGCCACCCTCCAGCCCATAACCCCATTCACACTCTTCCCTTGGTCCCTCCCCACACACTCAGGTCCACACTCATGCACACTCACTCTCAGCCTCCGAGTGTGATTGAGATGGTGTGATAACTACCTCGGGTGACAGGGACTCGGGCCTATGCGCAGGGGAACTCTCAGGGGAGGATATGTTCTAGAGGAGGGAAAAGCATCTTGTTATTCATCTACTCAAAGTCAAGAAGCAAAACAAAAACAAAAAAACAAAACAAAACAAAAAAAAAAGTAAAAGCAAGCATAGATGTTAGCCATGACTTTTCTTATCAGAATGCACAGGGGAAATACTCAACCGTAGAACTCATCTCAATGGTCAATGACTTGGTATGTTAAATGCTTCCTAGTGCATTAGAAAGCATTTAAATCAAATCAACTGTTATTTTTTTCCCCATGCTTCAACTAAATATCCCAAGGGGATAATAATTGAGTTAGATTGGTATGGTTCTACAGTATGATATTTCTTTATATTCTAGGTCAGAGGTTGGCAACCTATGATTTTTGAGTCATGAGATGGCACCTAATTATTGGTGGTACTCTACAGTTCCCCAATAGCTAAAATGGTTTCCTTTATCCCCCCATTTCCTCTTATCTTTCAGCGGACTAAGAGGGGAGGGTTGTGGGGGGAAGAGGAAGAATGCTGCTTATATCCCTAGTTGTAACTACTGTTCTGAATAGCTATCAAGGGATATGCATTAGGAATAGGGAACTTCTTTCAAGAGAAAAGGTAATATTTAGCTCTTGGCTTAATTTCTTATAACCCACCACAACCTATCCTCTCCTTCCAAACAAGTGTCTATCAGGTTCCCAAAGCATCTCTCCCAGATACTGAAATTCACAAATATATTATAGATCTGAAAGAGTTACAATATAAGATGCAGGGCCTGATATCATACAAAGACATATTTAGTGCTTCATCTTAAGATGTCATCCTCAAAGATAAACATCGTAAGACTACTAGAATGTTTCTTCAATTTAGATTGGGGAGATACAAACTAAATGACTGGAATAGTAAGATCTAGACTGTCAGAACTGGTGGAAAAGCTAGTATAAAATACTGGACTGATTTTGTCCAAATGGAAAGTTGAAAAGCAGATGGAGTTATGGGCTTGGTAAATGGTGGCCAGCGGTAGTGAAAAATAGTCTTAATTTCAGCACAGGAGCCTTGATGGTAGGAATATGGAGGATCTGGGGACCTGAATTGGGGAATTTTTGTCAAGCTGTTGGATGGAAGGGTGGATGTAGGCCAAAAGCACTGGAGCAAAATCTGGGAAAAGGGGGATGAAGGGAAGGTTGTAGGGATCAGGATAAGGGATAGGTGAGAGATATTTGGCCTTTCTCTAGTCTTTCACATTTAACTTTATTTCCAAATGTCCCTCCCTTCTTTTGACTCTGAAAGTCTTTTTGTCTTGGTCCTGAATAGCTCAAAATTTTTCAGTCTCTCCCTCCCAATTCAAAATTATTATACTTCTCTATCATGGACAGTTATGTCTGTTATATTCAATGGAGAAAACAATCATACTCCTTATTCTTTAAAATTTATTAAGTGGAAAAGTTGAACCTGCCTGACTTTCCTCTTTCAAAAACAAAACTCCTTGTAATTAAGCTATGGTCTGTTTTTGTTTGCTTTCTTTTTTATCTTGTGGGTCTAAACCCTTCAAAAACAAAGGACTCCCTCTACCCCTGGACTAGAATATAGGAAAACATGGCAATTAGTGCAGTGACATGGAACAGGCCAGGAAGATGAAGTTTTGCTTTACTGATAAGAAAAGCTTTAATTTTCCTTAATTAAATCAGATTTTAGAACAGTTGTTAGTACTATCTCCTTCCTAAAATTACTTTGTATTTACTTATCTGTATACATGTATTCACTTAGTAAAATGTAAGTTCTTCATAGGCAAGGTCAATTTTGGTTTTGGTTTTGTAGCCCTCGTGCCTAGCACCATGATATTTAAATGCCTGTTGATTTCAATGCTTTCTGATTTTGGGAGAGTAATTATAAAAATTTATAGAAGAGGCTTACTAAATATTGCTTCAATGTTATATTAAAGAACAGATAATAAAATTAGTTTTGGTTGGTAATAACAATCTCCTGCTACATAGGCGGTATGCCAAGTATTAAATTCAACTGACAAGGGAAACTACTCTTCAGTTTTCTAAATTCCTTCTTGATATTTAAAATAAAAATTAGATACCACCCATGAAAGATTAAATGAATATGCACAATCTAAACCTATTTTTGGACTACTGCAGCTGGGAAGCTTTGGTGTTATTGTTTCCCAGAGTCAGAGAAAGTAAGATTCTTTTTAAATGGTGAAAAATGGGAACAAGGGGCTGAATGGCTAAGTTGATTCTCAAAAAGAGATTGGATATTAATTAAATTAATAGAGGGGCAGTTAGGTGGCTCAGTAGATTGAGAACTCGGCTTATAGATGTGAGGCCCTGTATTCAAATTTAGCCCCAGGAACTTCCTAGCTGTGTGATCCTGGGCAAGTCACTTAACCCCAATTGCCTAGCCCTTACTGCTCCTCTGCCTTAGAACTGATACTAAGTAACAAGACAGAAAGTAAGGGTTTAAAAAAAAAAATAAATTTGGTTCTAATTACTATACAATTGCTTCTCCCCAGGGAGAACTTATTCTGTGAAATCTTTATACTATGAAACTTCAAATTTGTTAACTGAAGAGTTAGTTTCAACTACAAATACAAGTGAGATCAAAATTCAAAGAGTGAATTGTTTGACTTAATAACAAACTCCAGAGGAATCTAGTGAAGTAATTTGCTTAAATGGCAAAAATCTCTGGAAAAATTAATTGTAGCCATTAAGATATATTCAAAATAATCTTTCCCAAAGTGTTCCATAAATCATATAATCTGGACCTGGGAAGGCTAATTCCAAGGTGGCAATTTTGTGAATAATCCACAATATTTCTGACCTGGCATTCTATGATCCACTGTGCTGCAGGCCAAGCACTCACTTAAGCTCTGCAGGAAAGGCAGAGATACCTCTGTGATCAGCTAGAATACTCACTTCTAAACAATTACATCTAGAGGAATGAGATCTACATACAGGCAGAGCCTTAGGGGCAGAGCTGAGCATGCTCAGTTAGAACAGACTTTGCTAAAAAGCAGGAAGAGATGGTGTCTTTTTAGTTTATGTATGACACCTATTAAAGCAACATGCATAGATGGATGTTTAATGAAATCCTACTCAGCAAACCTCGTCACACAAGCTGAAATCCCAAGTGGTTTAGGATTACTTTTAGAAAGAGCTGAAGTATAAACTGAGATACATTTCTATCATACACTGGACAACAGATGATAAAAATGTGTGATACTGCCTATTGGATAGCCATTTGTCTACCCCTCATTTCTGAACAAGACAATGAAGTGAACATGAAAACACTCATGTGCCACAATGTTCCATGACATTATAGAATGAGGCAGTAATATGAAATTTTTTTAAAAGGGGGAAAAGAGGGGGAAGACTCTTCCCTAGTCAGTCTAACTAGCATCTTCAGATTGGTGTCAGGTGGTTGCTCTGTGGAGCTAGAGGCTAGGGCACACTACAGATAAAGCAGGAAGGCCAGCATGCTCACTGCCAGCAGGATTGAAGGTTCATGAACTGGCATGCAAAAGAAAGGGAATGGGATGGGTGGTATCACTGATTCTGTTCTGTGGAGAATGGTGGTGGTTCCCAAGATATGAGGCTAAGAGGTGGCCTTGAGAGTTTTCACTTGCAGAGACAGTGTGAGGCACATGATTAGACACATTTGTGGAATGATTACAGCTGTTGTGGGTGTATAATGTACAGAATCTTCATATATGGCCCCTCCCAACACCAAACTCCAATTACCTCAAACTGCAGGGGAGTATTGCAGCGACTAGTAGCGAGAGATGGAATTGGTGAGAACATTAGGCCATATCCATTCCGACATTCCTCCTCTCCTGGAAGGGTTGAGCAGGGCACAGTAAGCTGTGGGCTCTGTGAGCTGGGGATGGAAGGGATGGGAGGTGGAGGTGTGATTGGAGATAGAGGCCTCAGTAACTTGGTAACGTTCTGCTCCATCAGATATCGAGACTTCCATTTCTTTAATGGGCTCAGTAAGTCTGAAATACAAAGCTTGGATGAGAATTTGAAACTGTAGCTTAACAGGAGGATCTGCAATAAAGTCATTAATCTCCAACCCACAATGCTTTTAAATTCCTTTCTGCTGGGAGTCTTGTTCCATTAGTAACTATCCCTATCAAAGAAGAAAGCCCACAAAACCCACTGTAATTTCCAAAGCCCTCCCAAATTCTCTGGGAAACTATAAACCTACAAATCTATTCCCAAGGTTCACCCAAGTAGCAATCTCTTTCAGCCCAAACTAAAAAGGCAACTTCCTTAACGAGAATCTATGAAATCCTTTAAATGTATCGGGCAGAATAATGTCAATTTTTATAAACACTTTTCACATCTCTGCCCCATACCAACAATTCTATCACTAATCTCTACCTCACCTAAGTATTCTCAAAATATTTTGGCTCTTGCCTTTGTCAACTTCCTTAATAATTTCTTCTGTCTTTTCTAAAATTAGCAGAAAAGAGAATTTCCCAATTCATACTTGGGCTCTCAATTTTAGATTCCTAGTTTTAAAAATTATCACTAATACATGAATAAATCTTGCAAAAAAAAAAGTCCAGAAAGAAAAAAGATAGACTAAACATTCTTTTAGAGAATAGTCCTAATTTTCTATACTTCTTGGTTAATATAAATCTGTAAAAATTTACTTATAAAAAGACTTCATAGACTAAATCACAATTTATAGCCTCACTTATGCTAAAAGCTATTATTCAAACAGGCAGTGTCCCCTAACAACGGATCTGCTTTAAGTTTCTCAACTGCTCAGCTGTTTCCCTGTTCCTGATGATACTGGATTCTCTTATAAGATGAAAGTTGTGAGGTTGGGTTCAGAGAAGCCCTGACCTCAGCTTCACAACCTTCCAGAATTCAGCTTTGCTCATATTTAGGCCTTTAGTTGGTATATAGCCTTCTGCTTCCCCCTAAATTTTCTTCTGACTCAATTTCAGTAATCCAAGTTCTTTTATTTTGCTCATTATATATGAAACAGTACAATTTCTCACCTCTCTTTTCTGGCCTGTAAGAAACTCCTGCAAAAATATTCCCAAAGTTCAAGGCATAAGGTTAGGAACTACAGCAGGAGCTGAGCTATCATTGTTGCCCAATAATCCTCAATTCCATTCTACTTGAGTTATTGTAAGGTCCTCTCATTGTGCTTCTTTATCAGCTCCAAGATGGATTTCTATATAACATAACCCTACCAGCAGCTGGGCATTTAAAAGGGAAAAAAGCTGTTAGAGAGGAGGTCCTATCTGAATTACAATATAATTACACCTAAGGATATTAATGTCTCATCATCCTTTTAGCTTAAAAAAATGAACGATTTCAATGCTTCTTCCTAAATGACTGTTACTTGAGTATTGAAACTTTGCCTCTGGCCTATTTAATCTCATTTCAGTAAACCTGTTATTACTGTATAGCATTACAAACCTGCCCATTACTCCTCAAACATAAACTGACAGACCTAACCATCCTAGGTTATCATCCCATACACCTCTTCTCTCTTTTGCAGCTAACCCCTTAAGAAAGCAAAGGCTTTCTACAAAAGGTACCTCTACTTTCTTTCCTCTCAATCTCATTTCTCTCCTGGCTATCCTACTTTCAGTCTCCAATCCACCCTGCACCCTTCATTACTGGGGAAACCACATCTATTCATAAAATCCCATCAGCTTCACTCTCACTCCCTCTGAAAGGTAGAGGTAGAAAATCCAAAGTCTCTATTAAAGGCAGGAACCTAGGTCAAAAACATTCCAATCTCCAACTAGCTGAACTACTTTTGGAGTTCTCCGACTTTACCAATAGGCTCCCACATTGGATGCTTTCCCCAGGGCCCTGTCCCCACCCTCCACTTCTTTTGATGTGTTGTCTTTCCCCATTAGATTGTGAACTCCTTTAAACCAAGAATCACCCCGTACCCATGTCTGTATCCCTCACTTAGCAGAATTCTGAGCACATAGCAGGTGCTTAATAAAAATTTAATGACTCCTCTTAGCTCTAAAGTTTGACTTCCAACCTTATTCACTGAAACGGCTATCTCCAAAGTTCTACTTTGGATAATGACCTTTCTACAGTCTCTATACTGTCAGTCCCCCTCTTCTCTTTTACAACTTTCTTTTATCTAGTTTTTCATGATACTAGGGAAGAATAGTATGAATATAATCATATATTAAGTAATATTAATATAAAATATTATGATAAATTAGCACAATTAAAGGATAATATGTTAATGAATATATATATCATTAATGAATAGTACCATGCTATGACCACTTCTTCTTAATTCCCCTTTGCTAGATAGTCATCCAGACCATTCCTCCTTCAAGAATGTGTCATAGGTCCTCTTCTCTCTGTCCTATCCTATTTTACTTAATGTTCTTATTGGCCCCTATGGATTTGATTATCATTGTCTTGCTGATAATGAATTTACTTATCCAGCCCTAATTTCTCTGTTGGCTTCCAGTACTCTTGTCCCTCAATCACATATTCAAAAACTAAACTCATAACCTTTACCTTCCTCTCTAACTTACCTAAGAGTGTCAAGGGCACTATTGTCCTCCCATTCGCCGAGGTTTACAAACTTACATGTCATCATCAACTCCTTGCTCTCTTCTCATTGCCCATAGCTAATCTGTTGCCAAGACCTGTTAATTTTGCTTCTTTCTTTTCTATAAATATATGCCTCTTTCTCTCCTATGGCATTTCCAAACCCTCTTGTACACAGGCCCTTTCTCATCTGACACCTACCAGCTTGCTCTTCCTGCTATGTCTCTCCTCATTCCAGTCTCTCCTCCATTCAGCTACCAAAGTAATCTTACTACACAGCAATTCTAATCTTGTCTTCTTCCCTACTTCTACCTATTCCCTCTTTTCCCCTCCGTACCATTTGATAAACTCCAGTGGTTCCCTATCACTTTTAGAATCAACTAAAAAAATTTTGTTTGGCATTCAAAGCCCTTCATATCACCCCACCAGCCTTCTTATACCTCCCCAGGTACTCTATAAACCAGTGACATTGGCCTCCTTGCTGTTCCATGAACAAGACACATTTCCCCATTCTGGACATGCCCCCTATGCCTAGAATTCACCCCCTCCTCACCTCTGTGTCCTATTTTCCTTCAAGTCCCTACTAAAATCCCACCTTTTACAGGAAGTCTTTCCTAACTCCCCTTAAACAGAGGTCCTTAACTGGCTGATTATTTCCAATTTATCCTATAAGACAGTTTGTTTGTACACAGTTATTTGCCCTTTGTTTTTCTTCATATCCCCTGTCCATAACAAAGTGCCTGGCACAGAGAAGGCACTTAATGTAAACTGACTAAAGGTATCAGTCAGATATGCTCCACCTTTACTGGGAAATAACTCACTTATCTAGAATTCTGTCAGGAAGTAGGAAAATCATCCCTAGTTTCTCCAATCCTTGCTCCTTTCTTTACATAAATGGGTATCCCCAGACCTATCACTTAAATTAATCTAACCTTTTCATAACCAATTCTGCAGTTATCTGTACACTGTCTAGCTCCTTGTCTGTCGTCCTGGGAAAATTGATCCCTGATTTGAGATCTTTCTCTGAAAAGATAGATGTAAAATAACTATTTAAGACAGAAATATTATTTCCTTTTTTTTTTTAAGATTGAGCATATATAAATTCTCACACTAATAAATATAGAAAGAGCAGAAAAGTTACTAACCTATGTTGGCAGAATGCACTCCTGAGAAAAAAATTCTACCCCAAAATGCAGACTGATTAGCAATAAATCTGCAATTTACAGTTGCTTGAATCTGACCAAAACCACAAAAGAGGGATTTGAACCCAGTTCTTCTTAAGGTCCTCTTATCCATTACATCATATTGCTCCTTGACATTTTATATAGTACTTTAGAAATCAAGATCTATAATTTAAGAAAAACTTTTATATGGCCCTATAATTAATTTCATGCGTCTTAGGAAGTCCCAGAAGAAATTCTTTCTATTAATGCAGAATGATGGCTTTTCTGCAACTTATGTCTTAGACTGAGAAGCCTAAGTATTGAGAAGTTAAGTGACTTGCCAAGGGTCACACATCTAACCAGTGTGTATCACAAGCAGGCCTTAAATGAAGGCAGGCCCCAAGGCAGGTTTCTCTATCCACTAGGCCATGGAACTTGGCTTCTTAAAAACCAAACCACAAACCCTATTAATTTTATAACTATTTACAAGAGTCATGTATGACTATCTTGGTATTGTGAAAGAATAAATTCTTTACAGAGATGATGCCAAGTGAAAACTGGAAGGAATCAGGATTCTGAGTGGCCAGGGCTTTACAACTACTATAACTCCTCCCAATTTTAAGGAATTAACATTTGCTTGCTTTTAAATCAATACTTTGGCTAGTATACATTCCTGTAATTATATTCAAGCATTTATACCTGCATTGTCTTTGCAGATGCTAGAAGAGTTACTGTTCTCATTGCTTTGGTATAGATGCTGAATTCTACTCTCTTGGGGTACAGATGAGGTTTGAGTCATCCCTTCTTCCAGGGCTTGCTTCATCCAGCGCTGAAATAACAAAGGTTCGATAAATGGTCAGTGACAATACTTTTTAAAAGTATGTTGACTTATGTAAAGCATATTAACCAGGTTACCATGTTAATGAGTGAGAAATGTCAATCCACAAACTCAGTTTTACAAACTAACACATAATCATATCCTGTGCTTCAAACAACACACTGCTCAATCAATTCCTTAAAAAGAACAAAAGTCAGGAAATAGGCTTTTAGAATGGGGTCCAGAATAATAAAATCAATGGGCAGCTGAAGTTCTTCTCAATTTTTGTGGACTACTTAGGCATTATGACATTTCCTTCAGAGTCCATTCTCATACTGAAAGCCAACCAACTTAAAACAAACAAACAAACAAAAAAACCCAACCTAAGGATCTCTAAATGTCACTTGTTCCAACCTGAAATACCTCCTTCTAGAGGGAAGAGACTCACAGGAGGAATCTGAAGATAAGTAATTTTCCATTACAGATATCACAACATGCTCCCACTGATTGAACTCTCAAATGTAACATCCTATAATGTTTTTCTGATAAGTGCTACAATTAAATTATGTACAATTAATGCTAATAACCTTTGGCAGAAACCAAAATGGGGAAAAGTCAAGGAGAAAGGCTCTAGCCATCTGCAAATTTCTATAGTGATTATCATTGCCTATATTAAGAGTGAAAATAAGGAACATTTGGGTCAGATTATATAAAGTTAGGATAGTTAAATTATGTATCCTGTGGAAGAGAAAAAATTTCTTACCTCTAATTTGTGTTCTCTTAAGATACACAGTTGTAGGATCTCACCACTCTGTGGCTCTCCTGCCCTAACACAAGACAGATTGGATTTTGATAAACATCAATTTCTGAGTCAAACCCTCCCCCAAATGGGAAGAGCAAGGGTGAATCATCATAATTTTACATCTTGAGAGAACAAAATTACAGGTAAGTAAATATTCTCTTCACCAAAATAGAGCAATTCTAACAGATTTTCACTCTTGGAGACTCAAGCCATTCTTCTAGAAAAACTGGTCAAAAAATGTCATTAAGTTTTCCTTGAAAGCATAATATGGTATCTTGGCTGCATGTCAAAAGACAAAAATAAAATTATGAACACCAAGAGTGTTAAGTATATTTAAAAGCATCTCCCTAAAAGGCCATTTGATAAATATCCACTTTTTAGGATACCATGTTGTCAGAAAAATGCAGGCTCTAACCTCTTACCTTCAAAACAATGGTTTCATAAAATCACAGCTAGACTGAAATTCACATAGTTCAATCATATCATTGTAGAAATGAGGATATTAAAAATAAGAGTCCAAAGAAAATAAGTAACAATCCTCATTGCTGTAGATGTCCTCTATATTGGATCTCCTTCTTTTGGAGCAGTCTACACTCATTTGAGGTCACTATACTTTGTCCAGACAGAAGTTTAATTATTTGGGGGGTTTTAAATGACAAGTAGGCTAGCCTAAAAAAAAAAATTAATTGGTTCTAATGATATGGTAAAATGAAACCACTAAGAGTTCAGGCAGAGAGGTTAAATATCTACAGTAAATTCTCTAGGGCATTTCATAGTATTCTAGGATGCTATATAAAGAATCTTTATTCCTAAAAGGTTTCAATTAAATCTAAAGATTTAAAATATTTTTAAAAAAATCTAGAGTCCTAAATACTTGGACTAAAAACTCTTCTAGTTGTTATGCATATTATTTCTGAAAATGACTAACTCCCCTTTCTGAACCATTACAACCTTCTCTGAATAGCAAGTTCTGGCACTGTTGCCTATGTGACAAGGAAATCACTTTAAAAGACTGTAACATTGTTTGTTACAGACTGTTCCATGTATGTCTATCTTGTTCTTCAGGAGTTTATTACATTAGTATCTTACATTTTTTTGGCATTCCTCCCAACCCTGGCCCAAATACCTTTAAGAGTATTGAGCACCCAGCAGATATTCAAATATTTGCTACTTTGAAAGTATGTGAAGACAAGTACATAATTAAAATGAATAAATCTTTATTATACACTATTAAGTTCTAGTTCAAAGGGCTTTGCTTCAAATAAACAGCAAAGTGCTCTAATGAATCAACAATGATAGCCTTTTTATGTTATCTCAGAGATTTACAGAGAAAATATTGGGGCATTATTGATAGGATACAGCCTTTTAGAAATCTTTATCCACCGAAAAGAAACCCCAAGGCCAAACTGGAAAAGAATACTCCTCCCCACCCCACCCCCTCCAGTTTATTATATTCCTTAACATATAGGTCAATTCTGTAATAAATAATAACTTTAATTCATTCTAGATATTTTGGGGATCAAAATGATAGATACAACATGGGCTTATGTTGGAGCTTTTCACATGAACTAGTTTCACTCTTAAAAGGTAGAATAGACGTTTCTCAAGACACCAAATATTAAATATCCAAAGGTTCTAATATAATCTAATATAATCAAGGAAATGTGGTGAGGTCCTCCCTTTGAAGATGAATACTTTACCAACAATTTAAAATTCTATACCCTTCCTTACATTTTACCCCTTTTTAAAGGCTATATCTGATTTAAGTTACTAATCAGAAGATTTAATTGACTTGCTTATTTTCCTGAAGTTGTATTCTTGTTTGATATAATACCTATTATTCTTTTTTTAAATGAAAAGCAGTCTTTATTCTTTGATTTACCCTATATATTACACTCTTTACAATGACTTTTTTTTAAGTTTGTTTTTTTTAAAATACCTATTATTCTTAACTGGAATATATGTAGGTTTCATATTTAGTTTGGGCAAAAAGTGTATTCCAAATCAGTAGTTTATGGTGATGTTTTTTCACATTCTTTATGAAAGGCAATTTGATATAGAGGAAAGAATAGTGCCTTTGGATTCAGGAATACTGGAATTTGAATTCTGCCTCTGGCAGTGACTTCCTATAAGTCATTTCACTTCTGAGTCACAGTTTTTTCTTAAAAGAAACGGGAATTAACATCTTGGGGGATGTGTAGACTGCTTCATAAACATTAAGATACCACATATATGCTGTTTATGATTATTTCATTAAAATCATGATGCATTCTCACAAAAATTTTTTAAAAATATTTTAATCCTTTCAAGATAGAGAACTATTTAATTATGTGATTGTTCTGATGCTCTTAAGAGAAAAGTGACTATAACATATTCCACATAAAGCAAAACAGATGACAGAGGATAAAGAAAACATTGAAGGCTAGAGATAGAATTCTGGTCTAAGTGAGAATACCATCCTTTTGCCAAGTTACAAAGATAAGAGGTAGTTACATACACAAACAAGATAGCTTGAAGAAAAGCCTCTGCCCACCATATGTGATATGGCTGCAACCACATCTTTTAACTGCCTCAGGTGTCCATTCAGGTAAGTAAGATGAGTAGAGGAATAAATATAAGGCAAAGGAGAGCTGATATTATAGTCAGTCTAGAATTAGAACTGGAAGGTATCCAAAGATACAAATCCAGTCCAGTCTCCTCTATGAAAGACTCTATTTAACTCCTCTCAGATAGTCCTTGATCCTTAATAGGGCAGGGAAGGATATTACATTACTTACTATGGTAACATGTTTAAGTACTTAATCCTCTCAAGAGTTCATTATATCTAGTTCTGCATAGCCAGTTAATGACAAACAAAAGGAAATTATTTTTCTCTGTGTCCTAAAAATCATAACTCACACCTACTTCTGACTAAAAACTGTTTCCTAAGTCTTATAAATGAAGCTAGCTCTAATTTCTACAAAGGTCAACACTCAATATGCAGAACTTATGCTATCTAGGTTTTTACTACTCCTAATCAGTACATAGGCATGTGCCCATCACATTCTTGTTAAAATTGGGCAGGAAGAATGTTAAAGACAATGGAGATTTATCAAGTATTTGTTAGGCAAACTTATTTTTCTTTTCAGATAGCATCAGAGATGTAAGAACTGTAAGGCACAGTCTACCTGGTTGTCTATGTATAAGGAAATACCTGAGATTAAAGCCCTCTTTTCTAGTTTGAGAAATATCCAATAAAAATTACTTTAAAGCACTTTGGGACTTTTTTTAAAATAAAAAGCATGCCACCATTACTTGTACAAAATACTAAAGCAGCTCATTATTAGAGTCATCAACAACTGAAGTCTCTCTAAACTGTTCAAAGTAGTACCTTAAGTTCCACTAATTTCACATACAAATTGATGAGGGTCACAAATACTTCAATAAAGCATGCAAGAAGGAAGGAGCCCACACTCTTGGTGAGTGCTGCTAGACTAGCAGTGGGTGCCTTTCCTCTCTCTAGGATCCCTGTGCCCTCCTCCCTTCTGTATCCCACCCTCTTTGCTTATCCCTTCCCTACCCCCTTTCCCACCCTCCTTGTTCCTTCCCCACTGCCCAAATTATTTCTGCTCTGCAAGGGAGGAGGCAAGCTGTAAGTGTGGAGGGGTCAGGAAGGACCTGCCTGGAGTTGGAGGCTTCAGCACATCAAATAATTTATATGGAACATCCTCATGTATGTGATGCTATAGTTCCAGTGGAGGAGGGCAATGTGGCTGTCAGCCATGGCAGACACTGAGGAAAGCAGCCTGAATCCAGATCTGAGGATAAGAGAAAAGGGAGTTCCAGGGAACAGACTCTGCCTCCAAGGAAAAAGCTCTCCTGAAGTTCTGGTAATAGGGACAGGGCATTAAAAGGTCACCCCTATCCTGAGCAGGCAAGGCACCGTCTCCGGAGAAAAAACTCTGGAAAATACCTAAGGCCTATGGAGAATTCATGAAGAATGTGACATAAGAGCAAACAGGCATCATTGCAACTAGATTAAAATACAATAGGTAATCGGGTACTCTCAATTTACCCCACAGACACTGGGGAAACAACAATTCAAGTAATACAGTCAATTGCATTAAGGGGATGTTCAAAAAACAGGAATCTCACCAGTTATAACTCATTTTTTTCCTTCTAAACTTTATCAGATAATAATGACTGAGTTACTTTAAAGGTAAGACTTAGCTTTTCACTTATAAAAGAATGCTAAAGGACATAGTTCTTTATAATCATAATGAAAATTCCAATCAAGATCTCTCTCTCTCTCCCCACTACCTACAGTCATCAACTGTTACTTTCACTCAGCAATTTCAAGGGATTTCACAAAAGGCAACAACAAATACTCACAAATTTGATCATCTAGATCATCTAGAATGTAGTACACACTCCACTTTGGCCCCAATGGTTTCTTGATGCATTAGTATTCATTATAAAACCACATATCAAGGATATGGCTATATGGAGAGTATGTAGCCAGCAAGTCAGGCAAGTAGGATTACAGGTAGCCTAGGTGAGAAAACAACAAAATCTTGGACCTACCTTCTTACAGGAGCTGAATGTGCCATCAAGCAGAAGGGGCCTTCGACGCCTCTCAGGGATGAAGGGCGAGCCAAATCGGATGTAGTGTTTGGGGGTGGTGCAAATTAACGGGGAATGGACAAGACCAGGCAACATGTTGAGGGTTGTGGCCAGCACGGTGGGGTCCGTGGTGATCCGTAGAGGGCACTCAACTGGGCATTCATGCTTCTCTGCTTTATCATTCAGCCATTCTGTAACTAGATACTAAGGTAGAAAAAGATTGTTAGAAGATGCTACAGGAGAATATAAGTCAGCAATGCAGCTAGTTTCTCATCTGAAAAAACAAAGAGGGCAGGAAGGACTGCAACTAAATAGATCCAAGAATTTGGAAACCAGTTTTCTGCCAAACTTCTAAGGCAAAATTTTTCTTGACAATCCTTGCTATCTGACAGTATATTTTGCAGTCTCTTCTCTTTATGGCTCACTAAAAAACTATTTGATATATCTTTATAATTTAAATGAAATAGCCAAGGATAGCAAGAAAACTGCATATCAAACTACTTTCCCAAGAACTTAAAACAAACAAATATCCCTTACCTTCCAGCTTAGAATTGATACTGCACAGACCTAAAGACAGGAGGTCCTAGGTTCAAATCTGTCCTCAGACACATCCTAGCTGTGTGACCCTGGGCAAGTCACTTAACCCCCATTGCCTAGCCCTTACCATTCTTCTGCCTTGGAGCCAATACACAGTATGGTTCCAAGACAGAAGGTCAGGGTCTTAAAAAAAAAATAAAATGAAACTGACACTATATATTGGTTCCAAGGCAGAACAGTTGTAAGGGCTAGACAATGGGGGGTCAAGTGACTTGTCTAGGACCACACAGCTAAGAAGTATCTGTATTCACATTTGAACCTAGGACCTCCCATCTCTAGGTCTGGATCTCAATCCACTGAGCCAAGCAGCTGCCCCTTCCAAAGACTTTTTAACATTAGAATAGTTTAACTCAACAAATACATAGCTCTCCCACTCTCGGGTATTACAGGTTCTCTTGTTTTAAAAAGACATAGGCCTGGCCATAACAATCTGATGTTAACATTTCTTACCTTTTTGGTTTTAGGGTATTTGAAAACAGCTCGGTTAACCTGGGTTCCAGCAGCCAATACTACTGCTGGGTCAGACCCTGTCAACGGCCTGTTTTCTCCTATATTGTCCACACTTCCAACTTCAGCTGGGGTCACTGAGTTGCCATTTCCTCCCTCATCCAGAAGAACTTGTGATAATTCCACCTGCTGAGAATTGGCCTGTTTTTGACGCTTTAGTCTTTGGGCTGAACTAGTCCGGTACCGAGAAATTCGACTTTTGGGTCGAGGCCTAGAGGGTCTTGATGGAGTTGGCTTGATAACAGGTTTTTCGGCAACGGTATCCTATAACAGCAACACGAAGATCTTAGAAACTTATTAACAGCAACTTCCTTCTGAGTACCCAAAGATAAACAAGAAAAACTCAGAAACACTAATTTTAAAAGAACTCTCAAGTATAAAATTCCCAAACTCTAACCCCACACTTGTATATATTTTAAACAGCCAAATAGGCAATGATTGTCCAGTTTCTGAAAGGGAATTAAGAAATAAGAAAATGTATGTATGTATAGTAGTTTGCAAACCTTAAAGCAATATAAAAATGTAAGGTGTTGAAGACAATCTGATAATTCTATTGCTTATAGGCTTTTCTGGAGACATGCAATTAACTGGAATTAAGCTTGGGCAGGTGTGTGGCACAGTAGATAAAGTTCTGAATTTACAGTTAGTAAAATCTGAGTTCAAATCCCGATTCAGATGCCTATTAACTATGTGACCTTGGACAGTCACTCAACTTACTTGTCACATGGGGATTAATAGCACCGTGCAATTCCTAGGACTGTATGGAGAATAAAATTATATGCAAAACACCTTGTAAGCCTCAAAGCACTATAGAAATGCAAGTCATTATTAGGTCCCTTTTAGGGTTCTTAACAGAAGGGCGCTGGGAAAGGGATAGTTTGGTTTTTATTCTTGTGCAAAAAATATATCAAGTTTTCGTTTTTCTAAAGCCCGGCATTTAGAGTTGATAGTAGGAAGGGACATTTTTGAGGAATGGAGCATTATAAGGACACAATTATGATATAAGGAGGGTCAATACAGAATGAAGGTTCTGTTAGAAAAGATTTTCTGTGAAAGGTTTCTAGTCATTACAAATAACCATTCAATTCTAGTTGGCTACCTGTCCTCTTAAATCCCAAATGTCATCTTTAAGTGTTGATGTAAAGAGATTAAAAACTGCCTTGTACTAATGTTAGGTAAAATTAAATCTTATCACAGGATATCTTGGTGGTTTGAGGACCTCTACAATATGAATTCCACAGGATATAGAATTTAATAATACAATGACACGTCCTTCAAAGACCTGGCCCTTTTGTTCCTCTTACCCCTGCTTGGGCAGACCTCCGGGTATTTACCCCCATGTTATTTGGGGGGCCTGGGGCAGGCACACTGAAAGCTGAGTTTCTGTCTTCAGGTTCAGAGCTCTCTGTTTTTGACTCTTCTAGCACAGGAACCTCAGAGCCAGGGGTCACCTCTATGTCTAGGCGGCCCCTCTCCAATGGCTGCTCTCGTCGCCTTTTCCTCTTCTCTAAATTTTCAAACATATGCATGATTGCTTCAACTTTCCTCTCTTCTCGAGACTGGGGAAAAGGGAGGGAGGATGGAGTATTAACGAAGGACTTCAGAAAATAATAAAGTAGAACAAGAAAACTGGTTAAAATCGAAAGAACACATCAAATTAGAAGGGAAAAACATCATCAAAGCAATATTGAGATGGAAATTCAGATGAATCAGTTTGACTAGGGTGAGAAGATACTTGACAACAGGCTCTGAGCTGGATCTATAAGAGACAAAGAAATGTGTACAAGAATATTACCTTGACCCTCAAAGAAGTTTATAATGTAATTACAAATTAAAGATATGTACATAGAAAATCAAAACCAAATGAATAACTTGTTTAAAATCACAAAATTTAATGAAAAGGTGATAGGCTGACTAGAGAACAGACAAGTATTTTTTGGCTTGAAAGTATCTCTGATTTAGAAAGGAGATGCCATACTTTTATCACCAAAATGTAGAGAAAGTTTGCATGAAGATAGCAGAAATGAAAAAAGAAATAATAAAGGCATACTTACCCTCCTGTTAGGGCCCAAGATTCCCTGATCATCCACAGTCTCTTCTGTATCCTCTTCCAGCTTCTCTTCAGGATTGTCTATGTCCTATAAGATAAAGGCTAACATTCAGTAGTAGTCTTGAACGATGGACATAACAAGTAAATTTATTTTAGAAATCTGAGAGTGACTGGAAACAACTTTCTATGCTTTAATATAAAACCCATTCCCTAGGGTGGAACTTGGAAAATAATCGAAAGGCGGTAAGCAGAAAAACTGCAGATATTCATGATCTACTACCCAATCTAGACATCAAGGGCAACAAGAATTACAAATAGGACTCTAGAGCTCTCATGTGGCAATCCAGACTGTTAATTTGAAGGTCACAACTGTTAATCAATTATTATCCTAAGAACAAGAGAAATTACCTCATTATCACTGGCTACAGTTACTCCTTCTGGAGCTTCCTCTGGCTGCTGGTTACTGCTTTCATCCAAAACATCATTCTGCTGTTCCATTTCTAGCTCCTTACGACGTGCTTTCCGCCGTCTTGTCTCTGCTCCAATGGACAGTAGGCTGAGGGGAGGTGGGGGTGGAGGATCTGCAGCAGCATTTGGATTCCGTCTCTGTATAGGGCAATTCCGATTCCCCTTGTGACATGCACAGTCCACTTTATAATTACTGCTCCAAAAAAACAAACACAAGTGCTCTCCTCAGTGTCCCTGAAAATCATTTACAGTATTGGTCCATTCTCTTGAAAATATTGGTATAGCCCTCTCTTTTGGTAATCTCTGAATATGCAGTGCCACTGAGACATTTTGGAACATCAAATGAATATTCTCAAAATACTATATTAAAGTATATGGCTCCATGTTTACAAAGTCAGAAAATACTATTAAAAGCAACCCTTACTCTTGCCATTCAAATGCACACTCTGACACACTCATGCAGAGTTTTTAAGCTTTAATAGTTATAAATTGCACTGCTTTAAAAAAACAAACAAACAAAAACCTGGAAAAACATGTGAACTGATGCAATGTGAAATGAGCAGAACCAGAACACTGTATACAGTAACAGAAATACTGTACAATGATCAACTATAAAGGACAAAATGATTATTAGCAAATCAAGTTTCCAATATAACAACAATGGACACAATATGATGAAAGATGTTATTTGCAGCCAAAGAAACTATTAGAGTCTGAATGCAGATCAAAGCATGCCATCTTTCACTCTATGCTTTTTTAAAAATTCTAAGTGTGATATGTGTCTTCTGTCATGGATGTATTCCATGAAAGCACTTATATGACTTATATCAAGACTATTTACAACCTGCATTAGTGGGGGGAATCTTAATTGTAAAGTGTTAGGAAATGATTATCAAAAATTATTTTTATATATAATTTTAGAAACAAGTGTAAATTAAAAAATAAATTGCCTCAAGACAATGGAAGATGTGTACATATACTTCTGCAAATTTCAGGGCTTAATTAAGCATTCCCCATCCATTAGCACAATCTGTTCTACTAGGCTGAAATTATCTAGTTATCTGAAATAATCAAGAAAGGAAAAATAAAACATACACTTACAGGGAGGGAAGTGAGACCAAATGTTTCAGCACGTTTTGTTATTCAATTTCAAGTAATTTATTTAGTGTCCACTACGTGCCAGATACCAAGATAAAAATAAAATAATCCTTGCCCTTAAAGAGTAACATAAGAAAAAAAAGTATATCCTACTAGATTTCTAATTTGAGCAGTTTTAAAAGGCTAAAAATGTAAGCTTAGTGGCCAATGGTCACTTTAGTAAAATTTTGAAGGGACCTAGTATCTTATATGGATCTTGTACAGATAAAGGCAAATTCTTGGTAACAGACTCCCTCTTCTTACCAAGGGTAATCCACGTTAATTAACCCCCAGGAGCTTCTTTTAGATTCTTTAGCTTCTATTAATATTCCACAAGTGTATCCCTTTTTATTTAACATATTTTTCCATGGTTACATGATTCATGATTCCTGCCCCCCCCCATGCCCAAAGCCAACAAGCAGTTCCACTGGGTTAGACATGTATCATTGCTCAAATCCAAATTCCATGTTATTCATATCTGCAGTAGAATAATCATTGAATATGAAAACCCTAATCATATACCCACTGCACTACATGATCAATCATATATTTTTCTAATACATTTCTGGTTCCACAGTTCTTTCTCTAGATGTGGATAGTGTTCTTTCTCGTAAGTCCCTCAGAATTTGTCCTATTCTGGATCACTGCATTGCTGCTAGTAGAAAAGTCTATTACATTTGATTCTGCCATAATGTACAATGTTCTCCTGGTTCTGTTCCTTTCCCTCTGCATCAATTCCTGGAGGTCTTTCCAGTTCACATGGAATTCCTCCATTTCTTTATTCCTTTCAGCACAATAGTATTCCATCACCAACAGATACCACAATTTATTGAATCATCCCCCAATTGATGGACACCCTCTTATTTTCCAATTTTTTGCCACCACAAAGAGCGCGGTTATAAATATTTTTGTACAAGTATTTTTCCTTATTATCTCTTTGGGGTACAAACCCAGCAGTGGTATGGCTGGATCAAAGGGTAGGCATTCTTTTAAAGCCCTTTGGGCATAGTTCCAAATTGCCCTAGAGAAGATTGGACCAATTCACAACTCTACCAGCAATGTTCCAATTTTGCCACATCTCTTCCAACATTTATCACTTTCCTTTTTCTGTCATGTTGGCCAGTCTGCTAGGTGTAAGATGGGACCTCAGAGTTGGTTTTAATGTGTATTTCTCTAATCAGGAGGGATTTAGAACATTTTTTAATGTGCTTATTGATAGTTTTTTTTTTCTTCCTGTGAAAAGCTGCCTATTCATGTCCCTTGACCATTTGTTGACTGGGGAATCAAGTGTGCTTCTTTAGCACAAGAGAAACACCATCAAGCTTTGGGATGGGAACCAGAAGACCTGAGGCTCAAATCCTAGCACTACCATTGAATACATACTCCTTATATGATCCTGGATACATAACTTGATTTTTTCTGGACTTCATTTTCCTCAACTGTAAAATAAGAGGGACTCTGATTTTTAAGTCCCTTTTAAGTTCTACAACTATGATCTTATGATCCTTGGTTTGCATTTTATGTTTAGTACAATAGTAATTTTATCTCCTCTGAAAACTATAGGCAACTTTATATCTTTTGACTTCCACTAGATAGCACAATTAACTGCATAGAAAATGCTTTTCAAAATTAATTTTAACAAGAAAATGTCAACTACAAAGAAGGGGATCAAACAATATGGAACAGAATGAAATCAACCTTCATCCATAAAAAAGAAAATGATTGTATTAGGAGAGGTTTCTGGAGGCCTTACCAGTTGCTGTATTCATAATCAAAGGCAATGGTGACTTCTGCATCCTTGGTGATAGCAGAGGCTGCATAGATACACAGGTGGATCATTCCATCTGCAATCATGTGTCGTACCTTCAGAAACAAAGAATACAATCATCAAGGCATCAAAAAAGTCTTGGGATTCACTGTAAAAAAGAAAAAATAGCCCATATAGTAATTATTCCCAAACTTTTAAGAACTCTTTATTATAATTTTTTGGTTGACTGCAAGATCTTCCTCAAAACTGGTGCATAGCATTAAAAAAAAGTGACTACATTACACATGCATGGGCAAATATAACAACCCGAGTCTCAAGTTTGCTAATTTGTAAAGCAGACATAGTAACACTTAAGGTACTTACTTACCTTAAGTGTCCTGAGGAGCAAATGAGAATGTATAATGCCCTTGTTCAAACTTTAGTAAGCTATATCAATGTCAGTTGTTATTAGGTATAACCTTATGTAGCATCAATACACTTAATACATTCATTTGATTGTTATAACAATCTTCTGAGGCAAGCAAGTTAAGTGATATTACTCTCCCCATTTAACATATAAGAAAACTGAAGGTTACATTCTTGATCAGAGATTATATAACTAGTAAAAGAAAGCCCAAACTGGCATGGTAACTCAAGTCTCCTGAGCCCTAGAGGAGAGTGTTTTTTATAATTGCATGTGTTTTGAAAATATTTGGAGACATGCTAGAGGACACAAAGCCATGTCTGGAAATGAATGCTCTAATCCTTAGAATCACCACTAGTATATATTTATTCCAATCTCTATCATGAGACTAAATTTCTTTTGCCATAAGCATTTAGTCCCTCTTCACTGTAGTCAGTCATCTGGTTGTAGGTCTATTCTGATTGATGGTTAATGAATTCTATTTAGAAAAGTGTAGCACAGTATCTTTTCTACATTGACAAATAACATAAGCCTGAGAAGTTGTAGCTAAATGATGTTTAGTCTGTGAAGCCAGATAGCAACATTATCTACCATCCAGCTATGTCTTTCATAGTGAATTATTACCCATTTCTTATCTATTCTAGTCACTAACTAATGTTCCTAATTTTTCACCTTAGAAAATTCCACTTGCTGTGTCTATGTTTTCTCTCTAAAGAAAATTCAGTTTCTTCCTGTCAGGATAGAAACATTGGTGTTTGAGACGTCCTCAAGAAAGGTCACAAACATCAGCGTGAAACTTCCCCAAGAAAGGCCAAAAACACAGTATCTCTATGGATGAGATCAGCAGGATATTTCGGTAGTTTGTTCTGGATGGCTTATATTTCCATTAAAGGAAGAACAGCCTAGTCCACTGAAATCTTACCTCTGCATTTGGGGTACAGGATCGCCTGATGAACCGAGCATCATTACCAAAAGTGCGGGCATCAACACACATCTCTACACCATTGAATTTGGAGTAGAACAGCACAAAGGGGTATGGTCTAGGGACACAATGAAAATTCTTGTAATTCTTAACACAAATGCAAAGGCCACCCCATGACTCCAAATATGAAGCATATGCTGACACATCCTTTGTGATGCTCTAATTTAGGAAACATTGTACATTGTCTGCTTCTGGTTAAAGAATAAAAATAAGCCCATAGCACTGTTTAACACATAGTATAGGCTTCAATGACAAGGCAAGGCACATCTGTTTCAAAAAGGAGTCATCATTTTATACAATCAAGAATTTCCAGCTTTGTTTGTACTTCACTATAAAAGGGCCTCAGCTTATACAAGCTAACCTTCTCCCAAAAGTGGTTATCTTATAATCTAGGAGGAATTTCCTTCTAGGAATATTGGTCAATCAAAGTCCTTTTTAGCCTTTGTCTTAGTTCAATGAAAGATGCTCTTACTTTTTGAAGAAATGCCCATTGACCTCAAATTGCTGCCGTAACATGACTTTCCCTCGATACTCTATTATAAGGGTATCCAATGCCAAATCTCTTGCTGCCCTGAGGATCTTCCGGTGTTTTTGAACACGAGTAACTCTTCCCAGCTGGAGCTGAATAAAAACCAGAGAATAAACATTAGAAATGAAAACAGAACAGATAGCAGTAATTTAGAAGAGATTTTAATATTTCTGGTGAGACTAAGGCCAGCAGAGAAAATGGTATCAAATAGCTTAGTGTTCATCTATTCATTACAATACTTAGCCCAGGGAAGAGAAACTTTGAAAGACCTACAATGACCTTGAAATAACTCCTGTTATTTTCTAGGGAATACCTCCCATCTAGTGAAATTGTCAACCCCAAAATGCAAGAGAAAGTGAGAAACCAAACATATTTGGCTGATTTTTAACGAATTTACTTGCATTTCTAACCATTCCCTTAAAAATGAATTACTTATCTTTAGAAAGAGTCTAAAACAGATTTATCTGTTATTCTTTCCTATTTTCTGCCTAATTGCTGTGTCATCCTCAGGATATAGATTATTCATCTACTCTTAATTTTATAAAAAATATATCCTCTAATGAGGTTTCCAGTTGACACAGCAACAGGCTGGTTAAAGTAGATCAACGTCTAGCTTGCTATTTTAAGGCCAGTGAATAGGAGGGTAGAAACTGCCACAAATGGGATAGGGGGGTGGGGGTGGGGAGATGAGAGAGAGAAAGGAAGAAAGAGAAAGAAAATTTTACTACATGTTGACTTCTCTGTCAGGGCCAGTGCTGTGTCGTAGTTCTGCAGCCCTTCACCATTTTCTTAAGAGACCCTATTCATGCTGATCCTTACCTGCATTTGGGAACCAATCACTGTATTATTACAGGCCAGTTCAGTCTTATTGATGGTGTCTAGGACAGCAGCTTTGCCCACAAATTCCTTACTGGAATTTAAATGCCGTTCAAGAAGATTTTGTACATCTGCACTGTACTGATTAGTGAAAGCTTCCTCATACTGATCAGTCCACAGCCGTATTCGATTCTCCCACCCTTCAGTTGTATTCTCATCTAAAGCATGTGCCTCAGAGGGAGAATTCTGTAGAGAGCAAAGGTTGAGTAGTATCAAAACAGAACAGTTCATAGAATGAAAAAACAATACTGATTTTTCCAAAGGATTAAAAAAGTGTCTTCAGTTAACAATGTGGTTTGCATAGGAAATGGAACGTCAATGGGCCTTGCATAAATCATATACTTCTCTAGGACTGGTTTCTTACATTATGAGGAGTTTAAATTAGATTTAAACTCTATGCTTTCTTTCTAGCACTAAATTTTTTTTAAACATCTAAACTGATGTTTTGGACTTCTTTTATTGTATAAAGCATGAGAGAGAGATGTATTCTTCCTATAAGATTTACCACATTTTAAAAAAGGAATCTTTAGGAAAGTTAACTATGGAATCTATAAACATAAAAGGAACCAGATTATGTTTATTTTCTTATTTGATGAATATATTTAGAAATAAGGCAGTATGGTTAGCAATAATTTAAGTACCCAGACTTTGAAAAATGGTAGTCATAAAAAATTACAGAGAAAATAGAAATTCTCTATATTCTGATATTGGGGGGGAAAATGATAATTTCATAATTTAATGATATAGTCTCAGCAATACTAACATGAGGTAATAATGTAAAATATATTTGTGCTAGTTTTCTTTTCTCACATATATTTATTGGTCACTTGCATAAATTAAATTCTTCTTTGTTTTCTCATTCTTAAGTTCTAAATCTCTGTCCATATTCCAGTCTTGAGTAAAAATGATTAATCAGTCCTTTAAGGTGTATTTTAAGTGGGACCTAGAAGTGGATAATAACTAAAGCCTTCTTCTAAAGTTCATCAAATGGAGGGCTAGCGACTAGATAGCCTTAATAGTATATATACATTGTTCCCATGACTGAGTTTACCACCTCCCCTAAACCCAACAAACTCCAGTAGAATGGAAGTGGAAGTAGTACTGGCTCTGAAAGGAACTGGGTCTGGTTAAGGAGTATCTATTAAAAGTTGAAAAGAGTTATGTAGAGCCCAGATAGATGGGTGCTTATGGACCTAGCTAATCCAGGATTTCTGTAGGTTTTTTATATTTCTGAAATTGCTACCTCTAGCTTCTGCTGTCCAAAGTCATACTGCTCTAGAGTATCACATAATCTCTCTCTCTCTTTTTTTAAAACTCTTAACTTCCACCTTAGAATTGATACTGTGCATTGGTCCCAAGGCAGAAAAGTGGTAAAGGGTTAGGCAATGGGGATTAAATGACTCGCCCAGGGTCACATAGCTAGGAAGTGTCTGAGGCCAAATTTGAACCCAGGCTCTCCCAACTCTGGGCCTGACTCTCAATCCACTGAGCCAACCAGCTGTCCCTTCACATAAATAATCTTAAACAACTTCCTCTTCGAATATTCTTCATACAGCTGCAAGTAGCCTAACTTCTATAGACTTAGAGACAAGAATATTTCTAGATTTAAAAAGGAATTGAATGGGGGAATCACAGTCACTTTTCAAAGCCAAAATCTAACCAAAAACTCACCATTTCCTCAAGCCATAGACATAGACAGCCAACAAAACTAAGGTGAGAGGAAGGTTGGGTAAAGTGAAGTACGAAACTCTCTAACTACTCTGCCTGTAAGAGTGGGCTCTCCTTTGCATTCTACCATGTAGCATAGTTGTTGAAGTCCATTGTCCCTATTAGACTTTAAAGCTTCATGAGGACAAAGGCTTTTTACCTTTAAATTCTTTGAGCCTAGCAGAGTCCCTGATACATAGATAGTACTTAATAAATGTTTGTTAAAAAGGAAAGATTCCATTAGTAGCAAAATTTCCTTTTATTAAAGTCCAAAATTCCTTTATGGAAAAACTACTCTAATTGCCTTGTTCTCCAAATGTAACTACATTGTTTCTGTTACTCATTCACCTAGAAAAATTATAGACTATAATTTTGAAGATCTTTTATTTTAAAAAAGGGAATACAACCTTACATTATATGGGTCTCCTAAAACCAATCTGGTATGCTCTAAGTGTTATAAAAGAATAAGAATAATTCCTATCAACAATATAGCTTTCCTATCCTACTCTAACTGGTGATTAAATAACCCTTCATGTCGGGCTAGCCAAGAGCTTCTGTATCAACACACCAGGAAACATTTACTCTTGATATTAAAAGTCCATGGAAATGACAGAAAAGATTAGCTTCAATTTTTTTGAAAGATTATTCCCAGGGACAGCTGGGCAGCTCAGTGGATTGAGAGCCAGATGGGAGAGATGGGAGATCCTAGGTTCAAATCTGGCTTCAGACACTTCCCAACTGTGTGACCCTGGGCAAGTCACTTAAACCCCATTGCCCAGCCCTTACAACTCTTCTGCCTTGGAGCCAATACACAGTATTGACTCCAAGACAGAAGGTATGGGGGGGGGAGAGGGAGGGAGGAAGGAAGGGAGGAAGGAAGAGAAACAGAGAGAGACAGACAGACAGAGAGAGAGAGAAAGAAAGAGAGAAAGAAAGACAGAGAAAGAGAGAGAGAAAGAAAGAGAGAAAGAGAGAGAGAGAAAGAAAGAGAAAGAAAGAGAAAGAGAGAGAGAAAAAGAGAGAAAGAGAAAGAGAGAAAGAAAGAGAGAGAGAGGAAGAAAGAGAGAAAAAAAGATTATTCCTTTACTCAAAACAAATAAAAACAAAACCAAGTGTGAATGCAAAAGATCCTCTTGAAATGAAAGTCAATTTCACTATGGGAAAATATTTTAGATACAACAGAAAAAGCACAAAAATTAGATAGCAATCATATGACACAAATGGGTAGCAAATCCAAAAAATCCAAGTACCAAGCAACATGGGGAAAAAAATGAATCAACCAAAAATCAATGTAAAAAATAAAAAACAAAATCCATTCAATATATAACATCATTAGGGAAGATGACCACTCACCTTCATCCGCAAGGACTTCCGGGATCCTTCTCGAAATGCCTATTGCAAAGAAAATAAATAAAAAATAAAAAACAGAAGAAACTTGGTATCAAGGATAAAGGAGTACTTATGTAAGAGGTCTAACATTAAAGTAAAAACAAGTTTCCTAGCTTACTCCCCCCTCTGAGTACAAATAAAAAAGAAAATTTCTTTAGTACTATTAGGAGAGAAATCAATATGGCAAAACCCAATTTCTAATGATCTTTTATTCTTAGGATAGGGATATCACTGGTGAAACAAGCACCACTTAGTTCAAAGTCCATATCCAGAAAGAAAGTATACTAAATATCTTATACAGAACCTTTTGATCCTATGCTTTTGAAATCAGAAATAAAAAAACCAATTACTTTAAATGAAGGGCAAAAGAGAAGTTGTCTACAGCACCAAAGTTGCTTTGATGGGAAAAGTTTAAAACTTTATATAACATTTCCCATGGAAATGGTGGGGATATGTGCCAGTGACCTTGACATTGAGAAGTATTTTATTAGTATTCTTTATATGGGAAGATTAAAAAAAAAAGATACATTTGTATTTTGTAGGAAGGGGTATGGATCACAGTGAGCACTGATGGAAGAACTACAAGTTTAGTTCATATAGAAAATAGGAAATCATTCTTTAATACCAGCATGGGCAGGGATCTTATACACAGGGATAAGACAAGTAAAATCAACAGTGGAGATAGTATGATTGACATCAGCTTGTTCAAAAGAATACGGATGATTTCTCTTTCTTTCATCCAAGCCCACTGCAGTTGTATCTCTCAATTTTGTCATACCTTAATCTTTTTCGTCTTTGGTGCTGTACGACCTTTTTCTGGACTCTTTTTCCTTTTCTTAGGTTTAGTTCTTCGGACCCGGTTAACAGTCAAGGTGATACTTGTAGGTGTGTGCTGTGTTGCTGTGTACAGCACAGTGGAGGGAGATAGCTCTTCATCCCAGCTCTCAGTTGCACTGCTGTCCCCACCTAAAAACAGAAAGGAGCTCTCATCTACTATCCAGAGTATACCCAGCCCCATCAAGCCTTAATTAATGACACTCAGATGAATGGGGAATCCATATTACCTCTTCTATCTAACCAACATTGTACTGACACCACCAAACTTAGGCATCCTCACTGGCTGTATCTAATTAATAAATGGGAGGAAAACTACATTCAGGGAATCCTAAACAAACTAATGAAAGATGACAGTCTAACAAAGATTTAATCCCCAACCCCCAAACCTTGGGACCACTTTGGTTCATTAGAACACCCCTCAGAGACAGCTTTCACAAATCACCAAATACTGAGGGGGTAGACTATTTAGTCCACATCATACTTACCTGATACGTTGTCCTGTTTCCTCCGATGAAGTCTAATAACCTTCCCCCTGCTCATTCCCCTACAAAGGGAGAAAACTTGTAGTTCATCCTCTCGTGTGAAGAACACTGCAGTATACATGACTACAGGGTCTGGGCATGCAATACCCGCCCCCTCTCAACCCTCCCACATACCAAATGCTTCTAGGACTTAAAATTTTTGGGTAAAACACATTCCCTTTCACATTCTTTGTTTTTATCAATTCCCATCTAGTACAGAGAATGGAAACCAACTTGAAGGAACCATTTATATCCTGAACATAAATAACATTTCAGTCTACTCTCTACATATACACACACAAAAAACACCCTCCAGTTCCAGGAAGCCAAGATTGAATCTAGGGGGAATGTGAACCTACCTGCACTTGTCACATTTAAGAAGAAAGCCATCCTGAGAAAGTCCACAATGACACCAGGTAGGAATAGATTCCCCTTCAGAGCTCTCACTGTCTCCAGAATTTTCCTCATCAGGTGAGTGGAGGCCATTCAACTCTGCATGAGGGATGATGGTCTGGACAGGGGGAGAAGCAGGGGGGGTCGGAGGAGGAGGGGCTCCATAATTATGATCCTGAAAATAAGATTTTTTTGAATCAATAGTGTTCCAAACATTGGCCCTCTCCTCTCAAAATATTTCATATATTCAAATGAAGAGTAAAATAGTACTCTCAAATTTTTGTTTCAATCAAGAAAGTTACAATACAAAATGTTAAAGTCAAGATGTAACAAAATAAGAGATATAGGACTAAGATCTAAACAGTGGAAGGGAAATGTGATAGGGGTAGGTGCATCATGCTAATAAATATTTAAAGAAAAACATAAGGCACAAAAATGGAGAAGACATTAGAGTAATGGTAGTAAAAATGAATATGCCTATACTCACAGCATATGGTAGTCCTCGGTACCCATGCCTCTGAGCGGTCCCATAGTTATGGGTGGAATACACGTTCTTCTCACAAACTGCTGGACTAGCCTCCACAGATTCAGGACTGTAGAAAGGTGAAAAATCAAGGCATGATAGCATAATAACTAATTCTACCCAATCAATTAATATTCCACTTCCCACTCTAACCCCTCCTCTTTCCACAACCACCAGCCCCTAGAATAGGAGAAAGAACTTAGTGAAACAAAGTAATCTGATTAACATAACCAAGCCTATAAATAATAGTGGGAGTGTTATTAACTGTGTGATGTGTGTGACATGAAGCCAGTACAGGCAGATGTCTGAAGGCAGGCACCTGGGATACAAGGTGTCCCTAATGACAAACATAAACGTACCAGCTGAGCGGGGAGTTTCCCCTAGAGAAGCCACTCTGGGCTGGTTTAGACTCAGAACTATTCTTCTTAATTGGATCTCTTAATACTTCCATGAAACCTCACATGACATTTGCAGTGAGTGAGATGATGAAAGTGCCTTCTGCACTGCCCCAGGGGCCAGGCCCTCTTCCATTCACTACCAAGACAGGATACCCTGAAGAAAGTACAGGTAAAAACAATGGCATCTTATATTTATAGCACCTCTTATCTTGAAGAACCCCCAAACACCTCTCAAAAATACGTAAGAGTAATAATTTCTCAACCATTAGTAGTGCAACCATAGTAAGGGTACAAATACTTAACAGCTGCATGGTAAGCCTATAAAACTTTTCATAATAATCAAAATACTATACTTGTAATTTGAAGTAGTCTGGGGGTAATTACCCAATTTGGTCAGGAAACCAGGATAACATCCTCTCCTTTAAGAAAGTTATTTGGGCACTGGTAAACAATCTTAGAATTTCTTGTTTAATGTCTTTTGAAAGATGTTACCCCTAAACACATACCAGTTCCTCTTGCTCATGCGAACTCAGGTTTCAAATCAGTAGCATACAGTAAAACCACAAGTCACAACTTAAGTTTAGGGAGAACTTAATTCTAAATGAAATTAAATGAAAACCAGAAGTTTACTTTAGCATTTATGATAGAGAATAGGCACAGGTGGCAACAATTAAAGCAAGGCACTTTTGTTACAGAAGAAAAAAAAAACATTGAAACTCTAACCATTATCTGGTTAGGTCTTTGGAATTAGTTAAGAACTAATTAAGTTAAGAACGAGTAAGATTTTGGTATGACTGCACAACAATAGTGTGCCTATAATCAATAAATTAACTAGAGGAGCAATGAAGTAATAAATTTCACAAACAAAACACATAAGGCAAGAATAGTTTAACTTTAAAATGCGAATTTTGGGGACAGCTAGAACCACACAGTAGTGTATACTATTGATTTAAAGTGATAGTGCAGGGTTAGGGACTTTTTTGGCCAATTAGAGACATAACACATTATAGCTTAAAAAAATTATAAAATATGAAAGCCTTAAAAGCCGTTGACTGAGAAGGAAGGTCTGTAATTCAATGCAAGGAGACATCAGATAAAAAGTGAGGGATAAAATAAAGTTATGAGGTATATATCCAACTCACCCAATTTTATGCTCCGAAACTGTGAGAAGAGACCTTATTAATAACAGCAAAGGATAATTTCTGGGTGAAAAAGAACTTAAGACATAGGAAAGGATTCTCTGTTAGTGAAGGGCATGCATTTCATTACTAAGTATGTCTGCAAGGAGCTGGGGGATACACCAATAATGCAGGTCAGTAGTCTTAAGAAAAAGAGTGATTTAGACATGGCTCATTGAGAAGAAATTAACTATCGGGAAACAAGTGGGATTAGAATTAAACCCAACAACTAAGGTGAAACCAAAATGTAAGATATGAATGAAGAGAAATTAGATAGAATCTTTTTTTTAATGGACAGTCAGAGGAAGGCATATTTCATAAAAAGTTAATAAATGACATTTACTAAATACAAATACACCATAGTGCTAACACTTATCTCATAAAAGAATTTTTGCCCCACTAAACATATGGAATGAAATACAATTATCTATCAGAAAATGGGTTGGGGGGGAAGGGGAGGTAGGGTAAAGGAAAAAATGCATGGAATAAAAGATGCCTAAGGAGATGTAACTGCATTGGTTGTATCTCACCCATCTCCAAAACAGGCTAAATATGAACGTATACACTTCATGAATGAGTCTAGGGGACAAAAATAAAATGTTCATAGTGGGAGTTAATAGACAATCCCACTGGACAACAGCTACTAGAAAAAAGAATAACATCTAATATATTACTATTGCATGCTCAATATCAAGGTTTAAGTAGTTATCTTGCAACTTCAATTTCAACTGGTCAAGTATAATATCTAAATTTATTCTGACAATTAAGACAACCACAGATTTTTATCCAAGACATTCCTTGAAAGGTGGTTTTATGCCATCCATATTTTAAAATATGGATTAAACAGAAATTTAGGCCATAAAGATATTTTTATTGCCCAGTCAATATGATTTAGAGGTTGATACAATTCCCTTAAATATAATGTTACATAAATACGAGCCTTAGCCTTTCCTCTGCCAAATCCCCCCAAAGTATTACAGGTCATATCTGGAAGCCATGCTTATAAAACAAACAAACAAACAAAAAAACCCCCACTATTTTTCTCATCCTTCCCTAAGACAGTGGTTTTTAATATGCACCCACCTGTTCAGGCCTTGTTACTTAAAGCCACATCTTTGAGAACATTTGAACTCTGCTATTGCAGAAGATCAGATCAGAAATCCAAGAGAGCTTTCTTTACATCCATCAGATCACAGATCTAGAGCTGAAAGGGACCCCAGAGGCCATCGAATCCAACTCCTTCATCATTTTATGATGAGGAAACTGAGGCTCAGGAAGGATTAAGTGACTTGATCAAAGTCACTCAGATGAGAAGGGCCAGCAGAGGGATTTTACTATTCCCTTTACTCCAGTTTCAAGGTTCTCTGCACTGTAACATCCTGCCTCCAGAGCAAGGAATCCATGGGTTCGTGACAAGTTTTCCAAATCATCACATTTCTGTTGCAGAGTTTAAATTTAGTAAGTAGGATTTAGATATTTTACTTAATTCTGTACAACATGCTAGTTTCACTAGGACGTAATTTTAGGCAATGCCTAGGAAATGCCATGGGCATCAATGGTCCTTAATAAAGATGAATTTAGTCAAGTGATTCAATGCTAACATGTATATTTTGTTGAGACAAAATTTCCACTTATTCTATAAAGAAAATGGAATAGAATAATTTGTGATTAGTTGTTACCATGGTAACAATTATACTAGGAAGTTATAATGGTTAGGTTTCTGTTCACCCTAGGAGTGTGTTGGGAGATAATAGAAATATTTAATCTGTAACCTATCTTGAACTCCTGATTGATTATAGTGGCCTACTTACAGAGACTAAAGTATTCAAGAGGGATGTATATGGACTCCTAACAATACAAGTAGTTCAGCTTCTTTCCAAATGTCTGGATAATAGTAAACTATGATGCTATCAATTCCATAACAATTCAAGAAATATTTCTTAAGTATTTTTTACATGTGAAGCCTTGTTTAAATGTTACCTAACTTCCATGTTCATTTTCAGTTGTCAAAATTGAGTTAAGAAGACAGCTTCAAAGAGATAAATGTTAGTAAGCACAGGTATGCATACTGAGAAACAGGGAGAATTTCAGGTAGCTGTCACTTAAGACCTGCAAGTAGTAATATGCCAACAAAAGCATGGACCAGGCTCCCAGGATGTTTTGCTGAGCTGAAAACTTAGAAAAACTTACAGAGGTAGGTTTGGAAACTAGTCATATTTTGTGGTCAGTGGAAAACACCATATATTTGTGGTCAGTTCTATCTCATAGGAATAATGGTAGAACTGAACTAAGAGTTAAATGTCTGCTCATTCCTATGGCTTTACAGATCCAAATAGCATGAGTTTAGCATTCTTTGTTAAAGCTCCTCACAAATGCTAATGACATCAGCTCTTAGATTTAACAGTAGGGGTGGGGAGAGGTTGATTATTTACTAGGTAGATACCAACTAAAAACTTTCTATCAGTGCTGCTTATCATACAATTAGAAGAGGTGCTTTAAAACTATCATGGAGGTAAAGACCTCCTGAAATTGGAAATCTTGACAAAAAGAATAAATGAAATCTTTTGACCATGTCTGAAAATGAGTCTTTGGGATGAAACCACACCTCTCCCAACCCAATTCTCTTTCCATTCCTTAGCTATAGAGAAGTAGCCCCTAAATGACATTTTTTTTCAAATCAAAGTAAACTTACAGTCCAGGGAAGCTTTCTTTTAAATGCCCCACCAGTGGAATTTGTTATGTAGATTGGCTGAACCAGAGAGTATAGAGAAGTTTAAATAATACATATGAAATGGTTTTAGCTTTAGGAAAGAAAACTACTATTAGCTGCTTAGGAAGTGATATTAAAGGGGATCAAGATGGAATACAGAATAGTCAAATTTTAATACACTCAAACCACTAGATTGCCTCTCCCCCCATAATCTAATTCCTAGTACTGCTCTGGAACAGACCTGGGTTCTAGGTGTGAAGGAATCTTTTCAGTTCTTGTTTTTTTTGTTTTTACTGGTCTGTTGCAAAATGATATAGCCAGAATGCTTTGTCTATAAACACAGATTTTAACTTCCTTTCCAAAAGTAAGCAGTTGTATTAAGGGCAGAAAAAAAAAGAAAAGAAAAGAAAAGAGGAGAATCTATGAATATAGGAGAAACTGGAGTAACTCAGGAAGTAGGGGAGGGGCAAAAGAAGGTTATAAAAGGAAAGGTGGATGGATTTATAACATAGAAAGTTGTGTAATGAAGGCCTACCTTCATATTCATTTGGCAATTAAATTCTTCATGGATTGACAGTCTATTTTAGGGACTGGGCTTTTGGTTTTCGACAAACTCTGAATTCCTAAAGTGGCTCAAAGCTGAAAAAAAGTTTGGTACCACTGATTTTGAAGGTCCTCTTTCCAGTAGATGGTTATAAAGAACAAATAGATGATATGGCTTTCCTGTTTTCTCTCCCAGATGTCAGAAGTTGCAAGTAACCTGCCATAGATAGTTCTCAATAGGGTCAGTCCCTTTACCCTAAGATGATGGGGAATACAGGTTTGAAGTGTTCAAGATAAATCAGACAAAGGAAAGTAGTCTACCCCCCCCCAACCAGAATAGAATTAAACAATCAGTAACTCTAAAAGGCAGGGGTGACACATCTGCTTTATTCCAACCTATACCAAAAAGAAATCAGAATGAAATAATTCTTTTGCAAATTGGATTGTGTTAATTATTCAGTCACTACTCCTATATCAGGAAAAATATGTTTATTTTCTCTCCCTTCTAAATTGCCTTTCCCTTTAGCCCCTGTAGACATTCACAATTCCAATGAAGTAGATTTACTTTAGAAAATCCTAGGCTTTAGTTCCAAGTCCCTAAGAATCTAAGCCTTAAAGGTACCCTCCAAATTTCAAAAAAAAAAAATGGGGAAGTAGCACTTACTCTGAACCAGCAGCCATATCTGAGTAGGATGTATCTGGTGTGGTGACTCCCAGAGGAACGGCAATGCTCATGACGTCCAACACAGCAGTAGGTGGAAATCACGGGATCCAATTAATGGAGACTGGCCACTCTGAGAGCGGGGCTGAGCCGCAGAGCCTCGACCAACATGTCAGGGACATGAGGAATTCTGTGACAGAAGGCAAGATATTTCATGAATATTTCAGTTTTTAAGCAGCATAATAATTTTTAGAAAAAGAACTGTGGCATATTCCCTTTATTCTTACCCCTTGATACACAACAACCAAGAATCTTTCTTTTCTTCTTAAAAGACTTTCTACCCAGAAAGAGAGTGCCTACTCAACCTTATTCCCAAGCTGATTTTCCAGTCACTTTCCAAACTCTACAGCTATCCACAGTCTGACTTACAAGTTAGTTTGAATCTGATTGGAAACAGCTGTTGTTTCTTATTATTTTGTTTCTCACAGACTTCTATAATTCTCACAATTCTACTTTAATGATTCCCTGAAAGGGCAGAGGATTCTACTCAACTGCTAGATCTTTTGGATAACCAATATTGCTAGATTTGAATAGAGAGATCACAAAATGGCAATTTTATGATAAAGAAAAAATAGCAATCTCAAAATGAAAAAGTAATCAACACACATTAAGACAAAGAAGAAATGGAGAATGGCTGGGATGAATTGATTCCCAAACTACTGGAATCTAAGAGCAAACGAAGAAATAGATCTATCAAATTGCTGAAATAAAAAGGGCATGATATAAAACATGAACCAAAGAGTTTAAAGAATTAAGTAAAAGGGGGCTAAAATGTACTAGATACTGACTATGAAAAGAACTTATTAGGTCTAAAAACTCAAGTTTCTCAGAAGAATACAAAAAGTACTTGCATGAAAGTTTTATGGTGAATAAGATCAAAGGTTCATCATAAGACAAACAGATGTAGAGAAAGGAAATCCATGCAAAAATATTGCATACATGCAACGTGGTGTCTAAGAAAGAGCCTTGGACTGGAGGTCAGAAGATCCAGTCTAAGCTCTCCCATCAATTTTTTTCATGGTTTAGTTAAGTCATCCAGTCTCTTTAGGTCTTAGTTTTCTCATCTGAAAAATGGGGCAGACAAAACAATTCTTTAAGGTCCCTTTCAGGTATATAACTTTTAAATTCTCATCTATGGTACAAACCATTGAAATGTCAAATGGTTACTAGCCAGAAAACAACGTATTAAGAGGTCAACTGTACCTATTAAATCAACTCAATAGATAAACAACAACAACAAAAGGAAATTAAAGCTATACTTAGAATAGCTAAAATTTAAATTCTTAAAACCTGAACACATTGAAACAAGTAGAACTGGACAAGACCAGTTTGGGAAAAATAGAGGAGAGAATTTGTCTTCCTATCAAGTCAGACAATTTTTGGAAATCTTAAAAGATTTCACAGGCTTAAAATCTGTGCTACTTCTACTGAAGTCCCATACCTAGAATGCCTCATCCTATAATTGAAGGTCAGGCTTCTCAAAGGTTATACCAGTATAAGCATTGGTAACTCCTGTCAATTAAAAAAAGTTACACAAGTATTGGTCCTTTAATGCTAGTTTTTGAACTACACATGACATGCTCACCACCAAAAAGTTGGTCCCAAGGTGATGGTTTTGGGGTGGGGGCAATGCTCATAATTGGCTCTTTTACTGAATGGCAGAATTGTGCACAGCCTTTGTGGAGTTAGGTACTTATACCCATGTAATCTTAGATTTTTACAAGTACTTTAATAATTTCAATAGTTTAAAATGGGGAAAGGCATTGCTGTTTTTGATTACTACTTCAGAATCCTAAAATGACTATATTCAAGAAGTTCCCCCAAGTACAGGGCACAAAATAGTATCATCTAGTTAGATGTATAAACATTTCATTTAATTTCTATAGGCTTGGGGCAAATTGGGTTCTTAATCTGGGATATGTCACTAGTAAGAGGCAAATAAGGATGTATTTTTGTTGATGGGTTTAGTCTGCTTGTAGAGTTAATACATAAGTTTGTCTTTAAGTAACTGTTTACTCTAAACCCATGTTTTCCTACCACTATCTCCAAATTGATCCACAAAATAGTTATTACAGTTCACCCTCCCTACCCAATATTAGACACTGACATAAAATTTCCCACAATAGGCACAGCAGGCATTCCCCAATAACAAAAAGCTATGAGGGTTGATTTCTACTCTAAGATTCTAAGCCAAACTAATTTGAAGTGAAAGAGAAGCTGCTTCAGCACATAATGTCTTCAGACATTAAAACAAAACAAAGAGGAAAGGATGGTCATGATCTCATGATCCTACCACCCTTAATCAGAAAAGCAAATTTAAGAGTCATGTACTATTAACTGCAGTGAAGGAAAACCCCTCAAACTTACTAAAAAGCTTTTCTTTTATTCAACTATACTTCTACATGTCAAAAAGAATTACCTAGGGTTCTGGGTCAAAGTCAGCTTGGTAAATAAATGTGGACTGTTTTTTTGATATTTTTCTCTTTGGGAGAAATTTTCTGAAAACTGGGTTATTAATAGCAAAGTTTGGAGGAGATGATGGGATGGGTTAGCTAGCATAGTCTGCTAAAACAAATGAGGAAACAGCACAAAGTATCTATGAATAATTGTTTCATGTTTTAATTTCATTCAATAAAACATTATTTGGATTTACCCCCTTCAAGAAAGATTGGCTTAATAAGAATGATGAAATTTATTAATAGCAACCAATTGTTGTTGTTGGGGTTTTTAGTTTTTAATTGAAATTAATAGATCAAATCTCCATATTGATTTTCAGTGAAGATTCCATCCATTTTTGAAACAAAAAGAATCGGGTTTTAATCTTTCCTTCTACAAAACTGTCCTAGAACAAAATCCCCCAAACAAGTGAACCAATATATCAGTTAGGCCATTCTCATTCTAAATTAAAGGCTCCCACTGTGGCTGAGATGAAGGATTAGGATATCCAAGCTCAAATCTTGTAGTAAAATTAACTTCTTTGCAGCTGAGAAATTTGTATACACTCCTTGATTTGCCCTCAATCAATCTACTCAATCAACAAGCATTAGGTGCCTAGATAGTAATGGGTATTACGTCAGGTTGGGGGTGGGGGAAGAAAACCAAAAAACCAAACCAGTCTCTGTCACCTAGGGGCTTACAGTTTATAGGAGAAACACATATACATAAAAATAAACATAAAATATATACTAAATAAGAACATGGTATTTTGGGGAGGTCAGGGGAGGCATTTGCTAAAATGAGGAAATCAGGAAAGGCCTCATGTAGAAAGGGATGCATGAGCTCTACAAAATATAATACAGATGACAAACTTTTAGGTCATTAAGGACCCATATTTATTTACAAATTTAGGTATTATAATGATTTGAACTTTGTAAGTAAATGAGAGATCCCAGTATGGAAAGACTCAGAATCTCCAGAAGCCCTATTTCAAACATTTTTAGAGATGCTTTGGAGAGGACAGGAACACTATGAATGATACAATTCTCCCCATTGGTTACACAGGAGATTTCACTGAGGTCACTGAAAAGGCATCTGCTAAGTAGCAATATGTCAATTTAAAGGACGGGAAAAAGGAAAACCAGCCAAGGGATTTTATTTGGCTCAGTCACCTTTATATTGACCAGCAGATGTGAAGTTCCAATAATCTCTTTGCCAGTGTCCTCTGAAGATCTGGAAAAAGTTGACAGACAAATAATTAGTATTGAAAGGAATGCCATTGGTGGACATAATAATGAACCATTCCAGACCCACTAATACTCTGTTTACCCTCATGCCCAATTCAGTACGTCTTTATTCAGAACTCTTCAGTGTGATACCCATAACAAAGCCTGGCACAAAGTAAGAAAAGGGGAAGAAAATGGTCTTATCTTTAATTAAGAGAAGACTGACTGCTATACTGTCACTGCCTGGCACATTAGCCTATTTAAATCCTCAGTTTCATCTATATTTCCCATGCTAGCCTTTCTTTTCTTTAACATATCCTGGGGAAGTAAGTATCCTTGCCTAATACCTTTTTCTAAACTCCAGCTGTTTTTCTATGATCAAGTCACTCAAGAATTAAACAAAAAGGACATATGAACTATTATTATTATTATGAACATGTGCCCAACCCATCTCCCACTACTATAATTTTATCTTGCCTAACTGGCAGAAGGGAAAGCAACAGAAGGTGGACCCCTGTCATGGAGAAGTCCCTTGAAACATGATGAATTTGTTGCTGTCTTGGTACTGGCTTCAGGGTCAAAATAAGGTATCTACCAAAAGGAAAAAAAAGGAAAAGGAAAAAGAAAAAGAACAAAAGAAAGAAAAGCAGTTAACTAGAGTTTTTAGAGAAAATTGTTGATTCTTCCTTTTAGAATCAAATTGGGCTCACTTCTCAGTAAGCCAAAGCCATCTAAAGGGCAGTGTTTCTTCCAAAAATCTGCTAAATTTAACACTTGTCAAAATCATAACACCTCAGCACTAATACAGTGTATAAAGAGGTCTTCACCAGATTTCAATTATCATGCATTAAAGATGAAATATATTTTATTTCTACTTCAGAGGTTTCCTAATATTAAAATTGGAGACGCAGTATACCTTAAAAATAACTTGCAGAAAGGATAAAAAACATTTAGAGATAAAAAGCATAAGTATCCTCAGAATTATCCTCCCACCCCAAAATACAAGGAAACTATTAACAGTTCAATCTGAAGGGTGTCAAAATCTCAAAATACAAAGACTAAAACATTTTGATGGTTATAGTTAGACTAGGCTCAAGAGAAGCAATGTACTGAAACAGAAAAATTAAAACTACTGGAGAACAGTAACCTCTATGTGTAATAAGCAATAAAGAAGAATAAAGGACAGAGAAAGGGAGTATATATATATATACAGTAAGGGTAACATGACTGCACCAAAATATGAACTCCTCCTCATCATCACTATTCCCAGAAGAATCCATCAGAATCCAAATGAAGCCATAGTTGTCTGATCCAGGTGTAGAACCAGCACATCTTTTAGGACTGAGCACTCTCGAGGAGTCATCATACACGTACTGGGAAAGGCAGTTATAAAGAACATGCCAGAAAATGTTGATAGCTGCCCTGTCCTTTAGAACAAGATTCTTCCTTATTGGCCAATAGACTCCGCTACTGTCATTCTGACATGACTTACTGAATGTACAAAAACTCATGATCTTTCTTGGCCACTCCCAGAAAAAACAAACAAAAAGTGTTATAAAAGCAATTCCAACAGAGATTTCAGAGAAAGAAATTGCATCAGCCAGGTGAGCCGGAAGCAGCTGGGAGAGAGTCCAGTGAAGAGCCAATCCAGTGAAAGAAATTCAGAACAACTGTGCTTCAGTAATGCTGTGAAGAGGACTGGCAGGAAGAGGAGAGCAGCTTCAGAAAAAGAACAGGCCTCATCTGCTTCAGACTGCCTTTGTACAGGGGCTGCAGACCTTGGCCATTCTCCCAGAGATGATGCAATCCTGATGAACAAGATCTGCTGCCAGAGAAACAATTGTTAACAGCCTATGCAGACAGCAACCTAGCCAAGGAACTATCTCTGATCAACTCTCTCCATAAACCACTTCAGAATGTAATACATCTGCCCCCCTAGCTCCAAATATCTATCATCTCCATTCTCCTTTTAAAAATGGCAAAATATGTATTAGCTTGCAGAGTTGTACACATGCATTCAGACATAAGCTCCCACAGAGCAGTTTTGGATCTCTCCACTTAACACCCTTAATTCTCTGTCCCCCAAAGTCATCCAAATGGCTACACATTTCTGAAATTTTTATTTTTAAATCTGGGAACCTTATAGACCTTGACTCATTCTCTTTTAAAATAAGAAAAAAATAACCAGAGTAGATAGTATTTTGAATTTTATGAAGACAGAGAAGAAATTGAGTGAAATATTTTTTCTTCAAAATTTTGCTACTCCTATTAGGAGTGGAAGAAATGGGTAGTGGTGGGTTATGTGTGTGCACACGTGTGTGCATGTATGTGTGTACCTGCGGTGGTGTGTGCACTAAGGAACCTCAAGAGTGGATTTAGACGCCTCAAAGACAAACTAGAATGCCACCGAATCTTTACAAATTGAGGGAATTATACTCAGATAAAATTATACTCAGATAAAAGTCAGGAAAAAGGTTCATTTTAGAAAGGTTTACAAGGTTTGAAACAAAAAGGCAATTCTGGTTAACTTGTTTAATCAGAAATTTCTGAGCAACTTGTACTGAGGATTTTACTGTACATTTAGATTGAGTATATTTTAGCAAAACACTTAGCTATTGTTAATTTTCCCCTTTTGATTGGCTATAAAAAGCATAAAAAGGAGGAAGAATTCCACAAAATTCTTTCTTTGTAATTATTATGCCATCCTGATTTCAAACCACAGGTATTTTAAAATGCATCTAATGAATGAAGATATACATATGTATATATATATACACACACACACATATATACATATATATTGCTAGCATTATAGGCTGATCACTACTTTTAAATATAAATTATTTGATGCTGCCTGGCAGTCAAGGTTCTTCTGCCTTTCTATTCTCTCCATGCACTCTACATTCTGGAATAAACTTAATTCTCTGGCCCTGGAACAAGTTTTGTTCTTTCTGACTTCCATGTTAGAAATTCCCTATTCCTGAAATTTTACTTGCTGAAATTTTATCCATCCCTTAATGTCTAACTCAAATGCAGCCTCTCCTCCATGAAGCATTCATTGATCTTCTGTTGGTCAGAACTTCCAAAGACCTTAACAGCATTGCTTTTCACTTCTCTAGTTCATTTATATATTATTTGGCATTATAGTTAACTTGTAGAATACCCAGGAAAGCTAACTAGTAGTTTCACCCTAAACTGCATTTGCTAGGGTTCCTTCCTCCAGAAATTACTTTGTATATATACGTGACCCAAGAAGTCTTTAAGCTAAGCATAAAATTGCACTAAGACTTTCTGGGACATTCGGAAGGTTTTATTTAATTTTCCATTCATACGTTGTTTCCCCCCAGTGAAATATAAGCTTGATGGCAGACCTAGTTGATGGCAGTTCAGTTTTGTCTGTGTCTTTAGTAGGACAGTGTCTGTCTGGCATACAGCAGGCACTTCATAAATATTTGTTGAATGAACATCTGGGTTTTCTTATCCCCTTAGCATACTCTATGGGAAAAGACTGTCTTTGTCTTAAACTCTATTACTCCTCAACAACTAGTACAATTCTGTACACACAGTTGGTACTCAATAATTATTGAAGTGAAACAAATGTTAACACTTTACTGCCTAATTCAGTTTTAGTCTCCTGCTTCTATGAAGTTATATTGAGTGGTAAATTCTGCTTCATATACTTTAGTTGATTTTAAGATGGAAAGCTCCCAGAAGGTATAAACTACGTTCAAACACTATTCTTGGAACAATGCCATGAGTTTGGTACTGTAGGAAGATTAATATTACTGTAAGATTTAGATGGCTCTTGGTCCTTAAGCATCAAAGGTACAAGCTACTTCCCTTATTATTTGCTAAATAACTGTAAATAAAGTTTTTGGTACCTTTCTATCTTGCTCCAAATTTTATAGTAATCTTCGAGGTGATAGAAAAGAGTTAAAAAGACCAGGAGACAGAATATAGGCATAGGGAATATCAAGAAATAACAAAGGAAGAAGGGAAATTAGGTACTAAGGGTTAGAAAATTACTTTAGGATCAAATGGTAATTTTTTACAATTCGAGGAGACAGGTTATAGAAAACAGACTTCAAAGAAAGACAAGTATTACCCCGAAAGCAAGGAAAGTTTAGTAATAAGCTTAGGTAAGGTGAGTCAGAATGGATCAAAAGTGTGAGGAAAAAGAATGGCCAGAAGTGAAATGAATAAAATGAAAAATGTTAGGCAAAGACCTAAAAAAGCAAACACTTTAATAGAGAAAGAAAACACATACATGGAAGCAATTGTTAGAAGATGGGAGAAGGTACTTTTGAAGTGGCATGTCTAGGAAATTGCACGGGAGAGCTCTAGACTAGATAATATTAAAGATCACCAATCAGAGCTCAGTTCTTAGTAGTGGGAATTTAGGAAAAGGTAAATTAAATACTTTAAAGGATCAGAATCTAAGATTATAGCATGTAGTACTTTAAAAAATTGAAACACTTTATTTTAAAGTAAAACCAATTTTAATGTGCCTGGTCCTTCTAGTGTTAAAATGGACTGGGTGAAAAGAACAGTAGATTTAAGGGATTTGGAACCACAGTTAAGAAGTTTACACCACTCCTCCCCATTCTTTACCTTGTTTCACTGTCTCTACTCCCTCTATTCCTTGTCTACATCTCACTTTCTCCCCAATGGCCGCCCAAATTTGGCACAATAAGTTTAGTAAAATGAAGTAAAAAAATATCTAAGCTGTCTAGGAAGAGTTGGAATAATTTCAATTTGTAAGAAGTCAGCTTTAGTTGATAGTTCTTATTAATAAAGGGTTGAAAAAAAACCAGCAACAAACCTAAATTCAAAATACAGCATACACACACACACACACACACACACACACACACACACACACACACACACACACACACACACAATTTCAGATGATTTACAAAGTGAATTAGAAATATCCTGAAATAATGGTGACAGGGTGGGGTGTCATTTAAAATCTTTTAAAAAATAATAAATGTTTGCTACTAAATCGTAATAAGCAAACCATTCATTATCCTTTAACACTGAATGTTTGAAAATAAGTGATTTGGGGGTAACATTACATCTAGTTGAGGAATAATTTTTATAAATTTTCATCATATAATTTAACAAACTATATTTTTATGAACAAAACTACATTTAAACCTACCAAGATAATCTACTGTCAGCTTCTGACCTTCTAAGTCAAATGAAGCCCAGTATACCTCATTTTCTTTTCTTCACTTAGTCTCATGGAAATGGATTCTGAGGAGTTTAACAGATAAATACTTGTCAAATATGTCTTCAGATCTGATGAGAAACCATTAGGTTTTTAAACACATCCCTATATTTTTTCAAGGGCTACAACTTCAAGGCAAACTTCTTTGTCCAGCAAAAATAAATAAATCTACATAGTTACTACTCTGCAAGCAAATACTTTCCCTGATTTTTTGCTTTGTTTAGTTCACAAATAATTATTGAACACCTACAGTGTGTAAGACAGTGCTGTGCTAAGGAATAAGAAATATGGCAGGAAAGATTAAAAGGAATTTCCTGCCTACTTATGTAGTTTCATTTCTAAGGGGGTTTTGTATATAACAAAACATACAAATAATAGTATAAAAATGGTGTATTTGTATTGACTTTTTTTTACAATAAAGATAAAACCACACTTAAATATTCCGAGGAAACATACATTACCAATAATACAGCAAAGATTTCTTTCTTAATCCTCTAAAAAGACTTTACTGGGAATTTTATGAAGTCCTGGGACTGCTTATAATATAAACAATCCTAGGAAAGCACAAGTCAATAACCTGACTATACATACAGGTTCCATACCACTTGGTAGATCAATGATCTCATTGCAGGAGCAGAAAAGGAACTAAAAGTTTAGCAAAAGTGGTACAATGAGCAACAAGTGCTTTAACACTTTTGAGAAAGAAAGCTAACTTTTCCTCTAAGTCTTTAGGGTGACAAGTGAGTTTACTATGTTTTCTATTCCTAGAATCCCTAGGACACTGCATTACAATACTTACTTCCAGTACTGAACTTCAAAATAATTCTAAAATAATCTCTACTTGATCTAATAGTCCTTGTATTATTCTTTCAAGACCAATGATTTTTCTAGTTGGGGATGGGGTGGGGTGGGGTGGGGGAATCTTACAGGCTATAAAAATAAGATGACTAGCTAGATGCAATTTTTGAATCTGAACCAAAAGCAACATTCTAGAACCAAAGCATTTTCCCCAGCTGTCCTAAGAGAATTTCTTTGTTTTTAAATTATATTCCTTAAAAGAAACTAGGATGCATGAAATCCTAAATTTTTTTCTTTTTGAACTAGAAGAAAAACTGCAAATCAGATACTATCCATTTATAATCTAGCTGACAACTACAAGATTCTACACGGAAAGTGTAGGTAAATTATTTTAAAAACTTGGAATCTAAATTCCAAATAAGTTCTGTAAGTGCTGTCCTAAGAGCTCAGCTTTAAAGGAATCTAACATGTCTTATTTTTAGCTATTTGAAGTCAAAGAAACAACCTAATTGTACCAAAACTCATAAAAATGTGTCTGTTCTACTTTATACTCATTTTCAATTTAGTTATATATACATATATTGCTATTATGTACACAGTATTGTTTACTGAGGGATAAGAATGAAGCATATTAATGTATATCATACTCAGTAAGCTGACACCCAACTGCTCTGAAAAACCAACCAGTATAGACTAAATTGTGCATTTACTATCAGATATTTTATTTTTTGCTATATGGACACTAAAGAAACTCCTAGTCAAGGGCCTGCATGTAGATAACTAGAATGGAAGACAATTAGCGTCAATTCTTTTGATCCATCTCCCAATTTATTGCCCCTTTCCCATCCTAAATCTATGGTCTTCATGTACTATTCCAAGTTCCAACTCTTTTCCCCTCCAGTTTTTGGACTCTCCAGTCCATTTTGCATTCTACTTCTGGCTTGAAACCTTCCTAGCCCTAAGGCCTACTGGATAAGTCCAAACTTCTCCACAAGCTACCACACTTTTCTCATAAACTGGCCTATCAACTTCTCTTACTAACTTCCCTCCCAG